>NC_080546.1:8301019-8373519 GCF_028640845.1 Ahaetulla prasina | reverse complement strand
ATTTATTTAATTAATTTATTTATTTTGTCACACAGTATATATAAGCATAAGCATTAAATAACTATACAATAGTAAAGCATATATATAAGCATAAGAATAGAATAGAATAGAATTTTATTGGCCAAGTGTGATTGGACACACAAGGAATTTGTCTTGGTGCATATGCTCTCAGTGTACATAAAAGAAAAGATACGTTCATCAAGGTACAACATTTACAACACAATTGATGGTCAATATATCAATATAAATCATAAGGATTACCAGCAACAAGTTATAGTCATACAGTCATAAGTGGAAAGAGATGGGTGATGGGAACTATGAAACGATTAATAGTAGTGCAGATTCAGTAAATAGTCTGACAGTGTTGAGGGAATTATTTGTTTAGCAGAGTGATGGCCTTCGGGAAAAAACTGTTCTTGTGTCTAGTTGTTCTGTTGTGCAGTGCTCTATAGCGTCGTTTTGAGGGTAGGAGTTGAAACAGTTTATGTCCTGGATGTGAGGGATCTGTAAATATTTTCACGGCCCTCTTCTTGATTCGTGCAGTATACAGGTCCTCAATGGAAGGCAGGTTGGTAGCAATTATTTTTTCTGCAGTTCTAATTATCCTCTGAAGTCTGTGTTTTTCTTGTTGGGTTGCAGAACCGAACCAGACAGTTATAGAGGTGCAAATGACAGACTCAATAATTCCTCTGTAGAACTGAATCAGCAACTATGTAATAATTATATTAATTGGATATAATGAAAGGAAACAATAGGACAGGAACGGTAGGCACGCTGGTGCTCTTATGTACGCCCCTTACAGACCTCAGGAATGGGGTGAGGTCAATAGTAGACAGTTTTTGGTTAAAGCTTTGGGGATTTTGGGAAGAGACCACAGAGTCAGGTAGTTTATTCCAAGCATTAACAACTCTGTTACTGAAGTCATATTTTCTGCAATCAAGATTGCAGATCTTCAAGCAAAGGTTCCTGTTTGAACCAAGGAAATAAAATAGCACTCCAACTCTAACAAGGAGAGAATGAAGTGCCAAGAGCAGCAAAGGCACAGACGGGATTGTTTAGGGAGAAGAATTGGCTGATTGAGGCGTGAAGACCCGGTGGCTCCCCTCAGGCCTTTTGCCTTACGATCCTCACAGTGACACGAACCAACCCTTTTCGTCCAGTAGGGGGTGCTCATGGACCATTTTTTCCTTCCCATTCTCTGGGAAATGCAATAAAAAAAGTGTAAAATCTTAGTTGAGAACTGTAACAGTTTGGGGTAGTAGGAATAAAAGAAAAAAAAAAACGTCTGGAGAAGATTTTTGTTGCTGGGTGCAAAACAATGAAAAAAAAAAAACTCAAGTTGGAAGAAAGTTGAGGTTCAAAAACTCTAAGAGTTGTGCCGATCAATTAGCAGGAGTCCTAACTAGGAACTTTAAAAATTTTTTTCCCTACCGGTTCTGTGGGTGTGGCTTAATTGGTGGGTGGGGCTTGGTGGTCAGGTGACTGAATGGGCATATCCAATAATAATAAATAATAAAAATAATAGACAAAGTATACAAAACTTGGGAGCTCACCGGTCTACCTTCTTTAAAAATAGAGGCACCGATCTACTAATTGCCTTTTTTTGGGAGGCACCGGTCTACCTTCTTTAAAAATAGAGGCACCGATCTACTAATTGCCTTTTTTTGGGAGGCACCGGTCTACCTTCTTTAAAAATAGAGGCACCAGTCTACTAATTGCCTTTTTTTGGGAGGCACCGGTCTACCTTCTTTAAAAATAGAGGCACCAGTCTACTAATTGCCTTTTTTTGGGAGGTACCGGTCTACCTTCTTTAAAAATAGAGGCGCCAGTCTACTAATTGCCTTTTTTTGGGAGGCACCGCTCTACCTTCTTTAAAAATAGAGGCGCCGATCTACTAATTGCCTTTTTTTGGGAGGCGCCGGTCTACCTTCTTTAAAAATAGAGGCACCGGTCTATTAGCCGCCTACAGCGCTGATCAGCTGTAGTGCGACTCTTTGAAGTGCAGCGGCAGTCATTTAAGGCCGTTTGCAGCTATATTACCACCGAGAGCTTCAGGGACAGAGAAGAGGAACAGCGAGGCGTGGGCGGTGGGGGGGGGCAGGGATTTTCTCCGAACTACCCGCCCCCATAGCTACCGGATTGCATGATCCAGTCCGAACCGGGAGCATTTCACTGCTGCTGCAAACGGCCTGTTGTTCCATCATGCTTGAAGGCAGCCACCATTGTCCCAGTCCCAAAGAAAACAGCAGTTAACTGACTAACTGCGCCAACTCAGTAAGCTCAAACTGCCCAAAGAGCTGCTGATTCAGTTCTACAGAGGAATTATTGAGTCTGTCATTTGCACCTCTATAACTGTCTGGTTCGGTTCTGCAACCCAATAAGAAAAACACAGACTTCAGAGGATAATTAGAACTGCAGAAAAAATAATTGCTACCAACCTGCCTTCCATTGAGGACCTGTATACTGCACGAATCAAGAAGAGGGCATTTACAGATCCCTCACATCCAGGACATAAACTGTTTCAACTCCTACCCTCAAAACGACGCTATAGAGCACTGCACACCAGAACAACTAGACACAAGAACAGTTTTTTCCCGAATGCCATCACTCTGCTAAACAAATAATTCCCTGAACACTGTCAAACTATTTAATAAATCTGCACTACTATTAATCTTCTCATCGTTCCCATCACCCATCTGCTTCCACTTATGACTGTACGACTGTAACCTTGTTGCTGGCAATCCTTATGATTTATATTGATATATTGACCATCAATTGTGTTGTAAATGTTGTACCTTGATGAAGGTATCTTTTCTTTTATGTACACTGAGAGCATATGCACCAAGACAAATTCCTTGTGTGTCCAATCACACTTGGCCAATAAAAAAATTCTATTCTAATTCTATTCTACTAAATGACTACAGACTTATCGCATGAACGTCTGTAGTGATGAAATGCTTCGAGCGATTGGTTCTCCAACACCTACGGACATGCCTCCCACTGGACTTCGACAAATATCAGTTTGCCTACGGGGGGGGGGGGAATAGGTCGACAGATGCCGCCGTAGCTACTGCTTTACATTCTCTTGCAAGCCATTTGGAGAAACCCGGGAACTATGTCTGGATGCTTTTCGTAGACTACAGCAGTGGTCACCAACCGGTGGTCCATGGACAACTGGTGGTCCGTGAGAACATTTTGGTGGTCCTCAGAAAAATAATTTGCATTTTTTTTTAATTCAAAAAGTTTTACAAAAAAAATTCTCCCCTCCTTTCCCCCCTTCCCCTCCCCTCTCCCTTCACAACCCCCCTCCCCCCCGACTTCCCGGAAAGAGCACAAGGTATAGTTAAAAATAAAACAAACATATGCTAAAAAATTTTCGTCCCAACTTAATTATACCCCTACAATCATCAATTCCTAACTTCCCCCGAAAACAATCAAAAATAATACATCATAATCATTCAAAAACAGTCTGATAACTCTTAGTCTGATATCTACGTTGAATATAGTCAATCCATTTTTTCCATTCCTTTAAGTATCTTTCTTGCGTATTGTCTTTCAAAAAGGCTGATATCTTCGCCATCTCAGCCAAATTGGCAACCTTCAATATCCATTCTTCTATTGTAGGTACTTCTTTTTTCTTCCAGTATTGTCCTATTAGTAATCTTGCTGCTGTTATTAGATTTAAAATCAATTTAGTCTCAATTACTGTACAATCCGTAATAATTCCCAACAGAAAAAATTGCGGCAGGAACTTTATCTTCTTTTTCAAAACATTTTGTAAAATCCACCAAATTTTTATCCAAAAGGCCTTTATATCCTTACAAGTCCACCAAATGTGAAAATATGTAGCGTCATCACAATTACTGTGATGACACAATTATATTGCACTAAATATAACTACGGCCCCTGGGATGGATATGAGCAATGAACATTTTGTGTTGCTGCAGAGAGTCTCCCCCTTCCGGGTCTTTTTGTGCGGGTCCTCTGGAATCCACCACCTGGAAATCTACCCCCCTTCCTACATTATGTTTTAAATTTTTATTTATTTATTTATTTATTTTTATTTATTTGTCACAACATTATATATAAACACATATAATGAAAGAAAACAATAGGACAGGAACGGTAAGCACTTTTATGCACTTATGCACGCCTCTTATTAACATAACATAACATAACATAACATAACATCAGAGTTGGAAGGGACCTTGGAGGCCTTCTAGTCCAACCCCCTGCCCAGGCAGGAAACCCTACACCATCTCAGTCAGATGGTTATCCAACATTTTCTTAAAAATTTCCAGTGTTGGAGCATTCACAACTTCTGAAGGCAAGTCGTTCCACTTATTAATTGTTCTAACTGTCAGGAAATTTCTCCTTAGTTCTAAGTTGCTTCTTTCTTTGATCAGTTTCCACCCATTGCTTCTTGTTTTACCCTCAGGTGCTTTGGAGAACAGCCCGACTCCCTCTTCTTTGTGGCAGCCCCTGAGATATTGGAACACAGCTATCATGTCTCCCCTAGTCCTTCTTTTTATTAAACTAGACATACCCAGTTCCTGCAACCGTTCTTCATATGTTTTATCCTCCAGTCCCCTAATCATCTTTGTTGCTCTTCTCTGCACTCTTTCTAGAGTCTCAACATCTTTTTTACATCGTGGCGACCAAAACTGGATGCAATATTCCAAGTGTGGCCTTACCAAGGCATTATAAAGTGGTACTAACACTTCACGTGATCTTGATTCTATCCCTCTGTTTATGCAGCCCAGAACTGTGTTGGCTTTTTTAACAGCTGCTGCACACTGCTGGCTCATATCTAAATGGTTATCCACTAGGACTCCAAGATCCCTCTCACAGGTACTACTATTGAGCAAGGTACCACATATATGGTACTGGTGCATTTTGGTTTTTTGGCCTAAATGTAGAACCTTACTTTTTTCACTGTTGAATTTCGTTTTGTTAGATAGCCCAATGTTCAAGTCTGTCAAGATCTTTCTGTAACTTGAGCCTATCTTCTGGAGTGTTGGCTATTCCTGCCAGCTTGGTGTCATCTGCAAATTTGATGAGTTCCCCATCTATCCCTCGTGTACACCATACAGTCTACTGGGCTGGGCCATGGTAAACAAATGGAGGCGATGAAATGAGAAGAGGAGAGAGATATCGATGTCTGACCCAAACTGGTTGGTGTCATCTTGCCATCTTGCCCTGTGTCATCTTGCCCCTATGTGCTTGAAGTGCTGTGACTGTCATTTGTCATCTGGAGCCATTTGAGTTCCATCATTAGCGGCTCATCAGGGTTTTGTCAAGACGGTGTCTACACTTCTATTTTTACCATCTTGCACCAGGTTCCAAATGGATTTACTGAGACTCAACTTTTCATTGAGACTTAATAGACCCTGTGTACCATCTATACCGCTCTGGGACCATACTTTTTTAGCCCATGAGATACTCACCTTTTGAACTTCGCAGGTGCCCCCGCCTGCAAGAATGGCCTCCACACTATCGAGGGCCTGCCTTGGGTCTTGGGACCCAGAGAGGTGGCATCCCAAGAAGAATCTTGGGGTTTTAAATAGGTTTTTAATAAGGGGTTTTAAAGGGGAGGGATCACGGGGGAGTGACCCGTCGGGAGCCAGTCCCAGCGCCACGACACTATTTTAGCTGGTCCGAAGACAGGAGGAGGGTCTGTTCCGAGCAGAGAATGTTATTCCATCTGTACGGTAAGTGGGAGGGGCAGATATGGCGGAGGCAGGGCCGACGCTCTTTGGGAGCACGTGTTCGATGTCTGTGCGATCACGTGCTCCCTCAGTCCTCACTGCCCGGATGGTCAAGAGCTTGGCTGATGCTTTGCAATGCCCGGTCCGTAATAAGGCTCCTGATTTGTGATCTGATTCAGAGGAGTCCGGACCTTATGGGCATTACGGAGACTGGCTGGGCACAGAAGGGGTGTTGGTTGAACTGTGCCCTCCGGCTCATTCCATCAGCCGAGGCCCAAGGTAGGTGGGGGTGATTAAAGAAAGTCTGGAGCCGAGGGAGTCCACTGTTCCTCAGATAGCTGGCTGTGAATCCTCCTTGTGAAGTGGGGCCACCGTAATCAGATGGGGCTGTTGATCACGCACCTGGCTCCTTGCTGCGTGACTACAGCCCTACCTGAACTACTAGAGGTGCTTGCTGGCGTGGTTGAGATCCCCAGACTTTTGGTCTTGGGTGATTTCAACCTGCCATCTGCCGGCTTGTCATCAACGGTGGTTCAGGAGTTCAGGCCTCCATGAGCCTTGGATCTGATTCAAGTAACTGATGGCCCTACACACATTGGGGGAGGCGCGCTAGACTTGATTTTCATCTCTGGTCAGTGGGTAAATGATCTGGATTTAGGAGATATAGTGAAAGAACCGGTGTCATGGTCAGATCATTTTCTTCTTCGCCTAGACTTTCGGACCGCCACTCACCACCGCAGGGAGACGGAGCCAATGCGTTGGTTCCGTCCCAGGCGCCTGATGGACCCGGAGAGGTTCCTGACGGAGCTTGGGCCGTTTCCTGAGGATCTTACCCACGGCACGACTGAAGAACTGGTTGCGGCCTGGGAACGGGCCGCGGCTGGGGCTTTGGACCGTGTCGTGCCTTTGCGGCCTCTGACCCGGCGTAGATCTCAATTGGCCCCCTGGTTTCCCGAGGAGCTGAGAGAGATGAAACGCCGGAGAAGACGCCTAGAGAGTACTTGGAGGTCTAGCTGTTCCGAGGCTGATCGGACACTAGTGAGGTCCTTTACTAGGACCTACCTAGTGGCAATGAGGGAGGCGAAGCGTTCCTACGTTTCCACCCTCATTGCATCGGCAGATAACCGCCCGGCCGCCCTGTTTCGGGTGACCCGTTCCCTCCTCTATCAAGAGGGACGGATGACCTTACAGGGACGAGCTGAGGAGTTTAACGGTTATCTATACGATAAAATCGCTCAGCTGGGATAGTTTGGACCAAGATTGCGATGATCCAGCCGGGATGACAGAGTCGCGTCTTGTTGAGGTTATGTGGGATGAGTTTGATTCTGTGGCTCCGAGGACATGGACAGGTTGCTGGGAGGTTACATGCAACTACATGTTTACTGGACCCGTGCCCTTCCTGGTTAGTGCTGGCTGCTCAGGAAGTGACACGAGGCTGGCTCCAGGGATTATAAATGCTTCTTTGATGGAAGGGTTTTCCCGCCGCCTTGAAGGAGGCGGTGGTGAGACCTCTCCTCAAGAAGCCTTCCTGGACCCAGCTATTTTGGGTAATTATCGTCAGTCTCCAACCTTCGCTTTGTGGCGAAGGTTGTAGAGAGTGTGGTTGCATGGCAGCTCCCCGGCACCTGGAGGAAACTGTCTATCTAGACCTGCTCCAGTCTGGCTTCCGACCCGGTTATAGCACGGAGACGGCTTTGGTCGCGTTGGTGGATGACCTCTGGAGGGCCAGGGACAGGGTTGTTCCTCTGCCTTGGTCCTATTAGATCTCTCAGCGGCCTTGATACCATCGACCATGGTATCCTGCTGCGCCGGTTGGAGGGATTGGGAGTGGGGGCACCGTTTATCGGTGGTTCTCCTCCTATCTCTCTGACCGGTCGAGACGGTGTTGACAGGGGCAGAGGTCGTCCTCGAGGCGCCTCACTTGTGGGTGCCTCAGGGTCGATTCTCTCGCCTACCCTGTTCAACATCTATATGAAGCCGCTGGGTGAGGTCATCAGTGGTTTCGGGGTGAGTTACCATCTGTACGCTGATGATACTCAGCTGTACTTTTCCACCCCGGACCACCCCAACGAAGCGGTCGAAGTGCTGTCCCGGTGCCTGGAAGCTGTACGGGTCTGGATGGGGAGAAACAGACTCAAGCTCAATCCCTCCAAGACGGAGTGGCTGTGGATGCCGGCATCCCGGTACAGTCAGCTGCATCCGCAGCTGACTGTTGGGGGCGAGTTAGTGGCCCCAAAGGAGGTGGTTCGCAACTTGGGCGTCCTCCTGGATGGACGGCTGTCCTTTGATGAACATCTGGCGGCCGTCGCCAGGAGGGCCTTTTACCAAGTTCGCTTGGTTCGCCAGTTGCGCCCTTCCTTGACCGGGATGCCTTATGCACGGTCACCACGCCTGGTTACGCCTAGGCTGGATTATTGCAATGCTCTCTACATGGGGCTGCCTTGAGGTGCACCCGGAGGCTGCAGTTAGTCCAGAATGCGGCTGCGCGAGTAGTAACGGGAGCCGCTCGTGGCTCCCATGTGACATCGCTGCTACGTAGCTTGCACTGGCTTCCTGTGGTCCTTCGCGTGCGCATCAAGATTTTGGTAACTATCTTTAAAGCGCCCATGGCTTAGGACCCGGTACTTACGAGACCGCCTGCTGTTACCCTTTGCCTCCCACCGACCAGACGCCTCACAGAGAGGGTCTCCTCAGGTGCCGTCCGCCAAACAATGTCGGCTGGCGGCCCCAGGAGTAGGGCCTTCTCTGTGGGGGCAGTGACGCCTGGAACGAACTTCCCCTGGCCCGTCAAGTGCCTGATCTTCGGACCTTCCGTCGTGAGCTCAAAACATATTTATTCATTAAAGCGGACTGGCATAATTATTGATGAATTTTAATTGGGTATTCTTATATTTTTAAATTTTAAATCTAAATTTTAATAATTCAGCCTTTTAAAATTTGCTCTTTTTAACTGTTGTTTTAAATTGTATATATTTTGTTCTTATTCGGCTGTACACCGCCTGAGTCCTTCGGGAGAAGGGCGGTATAAAAATCTAATAAACCATAAACCAACCATAAACCATATGCAAATAAGAGAGAGGTAGAGAGAAAGATGATATGGATGGATGGATGGATGATAGATAGAAAAAGATAGAATGATAAACAGATAGAATGATAAATAGATATAGATAAGGAAGATAAATAGAAGATAGATATGAATGTTATAGATAGATAGATAGATGGATGGATAGATAGATAGATAGATAGATAGATAGATAGATAGATAGATAGATAGATAGACAGATGATAGTTATAGATGCGAGAGATGCGAGAGAGACAGAGAGAGAAAGAGAGACAGAGGGAGGGAGAGGGAGAGGGAGAAAGAAAGAGGTGATAAATATATAGATAAAAGAGAGATAGAGAGATAGATATGGATAGGAGAGAGGGAGAGGGAAAGGGAAAGGGAAAGGGAGGGAGGGAGGGAGAGAGAGTAGGAGAGAGAGAGGGAGGTGATACAATAAATATATAGATTTATATTATATCCATATCTATCTATAGATATGGATAGGAGAGAGGGAGAGGGAGGGAGGGAAGGAGAGAGGGGGAGGGAGAGAGAGAAGTGATAAATATATAAAGACAGAGAGAGAGAGAGGTGGATAGGAGAGAGGGAGAGAAAGAGGGAGGGAGGGAGAGAGAGAAGTGATAAATATATAGATAAGACACACACACACACAGAGTTATGGATAGGAGAGAGGGAGAGAGGGAGGGAGGGAGAGAGGGGGAGGGAGGGAGGAAGAAAGGGAGGTAGGGAGAGAAGTGATAAATATATAAAGACAGAGAGAGAGAGAGGTGGATAGGAGAGAGGGAGAGAAAGAGGGAGGGAGGGAGAGAGCGTGGGAGAGAGAGAGGTGATAAATATATAGATAAGACAGAGATAGATAGATATGGATAGGAGAGAGGGAGAGGGAGAAGGAGGGAGGGAGGAAGGGAGAGAGAAAAAGAGGGAGGGAAACACAGAGAGAGGGAGGGAGGGAGGGAGAGAACTATCAGCCTCTAAGTTTCATATCTGCATCTTTCCTCCCAGGAAAATGAAATTCTCCTGTTTTGAATTCCCTCTCACAATTTCCTCACTGACTCCCATTTGTCTCTCCCTTCCTTTGCTCTCTGTCTGCGAGAGATTCTCATTTCTCCAGGTTCTTTTGATACCAGCATCAACCTTCTAGCACCTTGTTAGAAGATCCCGATGCCTTTTGCAACCAGGCAGAACTCTTTCAGAACTTCCTGGCCAACTCCTATCATTTTGAACCTCAAACTGCTAACTCTAGAGTGGCCGGATAGTGTCCCCCCCCCCCGCCACTAAATGAAACAATTCAAAAGCGACTCACATCTCAGTTCTACGTCACCTGAAATAGTAAAGCCCCCCCTCCCCCCATGAACTTCCCTGGAGCTCCGTTCAATTCATTTTCCTTCCATCTCCGAATGAATATATGTGTGATTTCTTGGCAGGCTTTTCAGAAAGACTGATTTCCCTAAACTATACCGTGGTTTTGGTTTAGATCCAGCGTAAAAAAAAACCCAAAAAACTGGTCGAGCTGTGTGAAATCAATTGTTACGGTTTTACCACTGTGGGAAGAAAATATCCATCTGGTCCAGTTCCAAGCCCGGAGAAAGACACTGGAAGCATGGAGGCTGATCAGAAAGATAGTTTAACAATGAAGTGTTGTGTCTCGTCCAATCTCACCTCAGCCGGGGTCTTCTTATCTGCTTCCGAACACGGAAGAAGAAATACCTCCAGCCCCCAGCTCTGGCTCCATGCCCAGGCAAACGGAGCAACTAGACCCCTCCTCCTCCTCCACAGCATGTGAGCCTGAGGAAGGTCTATTACCAACAGCTGCAGACTGGAGTGACCCTCGTCTCAGAAGACTTGATAGGCGGCGTCAGCAGAAGGAAGGGAGGGGCAGGCCTGGATAAGTGCTGAGTCATGGAGCCACACCCCATGGCCTATATAAAGGACCTGCTTTCTGACAGTCTCTGAGTCAGGCAAAGTCTAAACATATCTTGCTGAAGTCACTTTCTGGTCTCCTGCCTGCCTTGAGGACTTTGCTAGGACTTTGGCAGAGCTGCAGAAGCACGCCTGATTCAGATTTCCCTGACCCGGCCGTCAGCGGAGGAGTGGGACACGACATGAAGCAGAACCACCATGCCCATGATTCTGGGCAGCTGGCAAAACGGAGTTGCGAATGGGTGGATTTTTATACCTATTTTGGGCTTTTGCACTTGAGCCTCCTGTTCCTGTGCAAGAATTTGTATTCTATTGGCTGTTGTCAGATTCCTATGGGGTCATGTATGGGTCATAGCTGGCTCTATAGGCAAAAGAGGAAATGTAAATCCTAGGTGTTTGTCTGAGTTCCCAGGTTTGGTTGAAGTTTGGGCTGCTCTGGGGGTGATGCAATTCCTACTGTAGCTTAATGGCTTTCGTCCTGTTTTGGGTGAGGGCATTTGCTTATGAATAGAGCTATCTAGATACTTGTCTTCTTTATCTATATCAATCAATCAATCAATATGTTCTTTATCTCTTAAGTGCTGACATCTGCTGAGGGCTATTAAGAAAAGGCTGCTTTCTGCCTCTAAAAAAACATGTTTCTCCATTTCACATTTAGGGAAATATAATATTCTGCCCTTTTAATTTTTCCCAAAATATTTCATTCTTCTAGGGGAGGGGTGGGTGCTAACTTTCTAGACCATCAAACCTGGTATTAAAATACTACTTTACCACATTGTGCAACTCATCCAATTATGTCCCTGAAAGTTACTTAAGACTATCCTAGAGCTTATAGAAATGTGAGGAGGAAAATCAAAATAACAGAGTTGGAAAGGACCTTGGAGG
The DNA here is from genome assembly GCF_028640845.1 of Ahaetulla prasina. NCBI lineage: Eukaryota > Metazoa > Chordata > Lepidosauria > Squamata > Colubridae > Ahaetulla > Ahaetulla prasina. The sequence goes on along the minus strand of NC_080546.1, from coordinate 8,361,945 downwards.
TCTTCTAGTCCAACCCCCTACACGAGCAGGACACCCTATACCATTCCATACAGATGGTTGTCCAATCTCTTCTTCAAAACCTCCAGTGATGGGAGCACTCACAACTTCTGTAGTCAAGTTGTCCCACTGATTCATTGCTTTAACTGTCAGGAAATTTCTGCTAAATTTCTCCATTGATTGTTAAGCGGTCCATTTCACCTCCATTTCAAGCAAATCTCCTGTACCCTTTGAACCCATGTAGGAAGTTAGCACCCACCCCTCTCCTAGGAAAATATTAAAAGGGCAGAATATTTCCCCTAAAAGGGAGGCAGAAACTCAGCCCCCATCCACCTTTGTCAATGGGCCATTAAGGCCTGGGCCAGTCTATTCTACATAACAAAGATCTACTTCCTTCAAGCAGAGCCATAATAGGAATTGCCCAAAGCACCTTCATTACATCATCACCCAGCAATGCTCAACCATGCCTGGGACACAGACAACCTACAAAGTTACCCCTACATGGCCTCCATGGGAGTCTAACAATCAATCAGAATACAAGCTCAAATTCAAAAGCCCAGAGACGGCATAAAAACCAGGCACTCTCAGCACCTCTTCCTTTTTTCCCCTCTTCACCCAAGATCTTCGAGGCATGTGATCCTGTCCACCATTAAAACCATCTTCCCAAGCAGCCGTCATGATTCCACTGTCTTTCTCCCCACTTGGAACTGAACCCAGAAGGACGTTTCTTCCAAAACCCGGCTCAGAAGAAACCAGATTTTTCTTCTATTGAAAAATCTAGCTGGGATTTGAATGCTGTAACTCAGTTCCATCTGCAGCCCATCCATCCTCTATTCCCTTGTTGCTATATGGGTTGATCAGCAGAGAGAAAAATAGAAATAACAGAACAACAGAGTTGGAAGGGACCTTGAAAGGCTTCTAGTTCAACCCCCTGCTCAGGCAGGAAACCCTATACCATTTCAGTCAAATGGTTGTCCAATCTCTTCTTCAAAACCTCCAGTGGGGTCTTCTTATCTGCTTCGAACACGGAAGAAATACCTCCAGCCCCCAGCCCTGGCTCCATGCCCAGACAGGCTGAAGAAGAAGAAATACCTCCAGCCCCCAGCTCTGGCTCCATGCCCAGGCAAACGGAGCAACTAGACCCCTCCCCCTCCTCCACAGCATGTGAGCCTGAGGAAGGTTTATTACCAACAGCTGCCGACTGGAGTAACCCTTGTGTCAGAAGACTTGATAGGCGGAGGCAACAGAAGGACGGGAGGGGCAGGCCTGGATAACTGCTGAGTCATGGAGCCACACCCCATGGCCTATATAAAGGATCTGCTTTCTGGCATTCTCTGAGTCAGGCAAAGTCTAAACATATCTTGCTGAAGTCACTTTCTGGTCTCCTGCCTGCCTTGAGGACTTTGCTAGGACTTTGGCAGAGCTGCAGAGGCACACCTGATTCGGATTTCCCTGACCCGGCCGTCAGCGGAGGAGTGGGACACGACATGAAGCAGAACCGGTGAATGGCGCAGGCTGGTAAGGCCTGTTATTAAGAACAGCCTGTTATTAAGAACACAAAGCCTGCAATTACTGCAGGTTCAATATACAAATAGAATGAGACTGTTGCCTTATACACTGTAAGCCGCCCTGAGTCTTCGGAGAAGGGCGGGGTATAAATGTAAACAAAAAAAAAAACAAAAAAAAAAACAAAACCACCAAGCCCATGATTCTGGGCAGCTGGCAAAACGGAGTTGCGAATGGGTGGATTTTTATACCTATTTTGGGCTTTTGCACTTGAGCCTCCTGTTCCTGTGCAAGAATTTGTATTCTATTGGCTGTTGTCAGATTCCTATGGGGTCATGTATCTAGGTGTTTGTCTGAGTTCCCAGGTTTGGTTGAAGTTTGGGCTGCTCTGGGGGTGATGCAATTCCTACTGTAGCTTAATGGCTTTCGTCCTGTTTTGGGTGAGGGCATTTGCTTATGAATAGAGCTATCTAGATACTTGTCTTCTTTATCTATATCAATCAATCAATCAATATGTTCTTTATCTCTTAAGTGCTGACATCTGCTGAGGGCTATTAAGAAAAGGCTGCTTTCTGCCTCTAAAAAAACATGTTTCTCCATTTCACATTTAGGGAAATATAATATTCTGCCTTTTTAATTTTTCCCAAAATATTTCATTCATATTTTTCCTAAAATATCTCATTTTCCTAGGAGAGGGGTGGGTGCTAACTTTCTAGACCATCAAACCTGGTATTAAAATACTACTTTACCACATTGTGCAACTCATCCAATCATGTCCCTGAAAGTTACTTAAGACTATCCTAGAGCTTATAGAAATGTGAGGAGGAAAATCAAAATAACAGAGTTGGAAGGGACCTTGGAGGTCTTCTAGTCCAACCCCCTACACGAGCAGGACACCCTATACCATTCCATACAGATGGTTGTCCAATCTCTTCTTAAAAACCTCCAGCGTTGGAGCACCCACAACTTCTGTAGTCAAGTCGTCCCACTGATTCATTGCTTTTTTAAAAAAATTTTTATTTGCATTTATATCCCGCCCTTCTCTGAAGACTCAGGGCGGCTTACACTATGTTAGCAATAGTCTTCATTCTATTTGTATATTTATATACAAAGTCAACTTATTTCCCCCCCCCCAACAATCTGGGTCCTCATTTTACCTACCTTATAAAGGATGGAAGGCTGAGTCAACCTTGGGCCTGGTGGGACTAGAACCTGCAGTAATTGCAAGCAGCTGTGTTAATAACAGACTGTCTTAGCAGTCTGAGCCACAGAGGCCCATGCTTTAACTGTCAGGAAATTTCTGCTAAATTTCTCCATTGATTGTTAAGTGGTCCATTTCACCGCCATTTCAAGCAAATCTCCTGTACCCTTTGAACCCATGTAGGAAGTTAGCACCAACCCCTCTCCTAGGAAAATGAGATATTTTAGGAAATATTGAAAGGGCAGAATATTTCCCCTAAAAGGGAGGCAGAAACTCAGCCCCCTCCCCCACCTTTGTCAATGGGCCATTAAGGCCTGGGCCAGTCTATTCTACATAACAAAGATCTATCTCCTTCAGGCAGAGCCATAGTAGGAATTGCCCAAAGCCATTTCATTACGTCATTACCCAGCAAGGCTCAACCAAGCCTGGGACACAGACAACCACGCTTATCGGTGGTTCTCCTCCTATCTCTCTGACCGGTCGCAGACGGTGTTGACGGGGGGGCAGAGGTCGTCCTCGAGGCCCCTCACTTGTGGGGTGCCTCAGGGGTCGATTCTCTTGCCTACCCTGTTCAACATCTGTATGAAGCCGCTGGGTGAGGTCATCAGTGGTTTCGGGGTGAGTTACCATCTGTCGCTGATGATACTCAGCTGTACTTTTCCACCCGGACCACCCCAACGAAGCGGTCAGTGCTGTCCCGGTGCCTGGAAGCTGTACAGGTCTGGATGGGGAGAAACAGACTCAAGCTCAATCCCTCCAAGACGGAGTGGCTGTGGATGCCGGCATCCCGGTACAGGCAGCCGCATCCGCAGCTGACTGTTGAAGCGGTTAGTGGCCCCAAAGGAGGTGGTTCGCAACTTGGGCGTCCTCCTGGATGGACGGCTGTCCTTTGATGAACATCTGGCGGCCGTCGCCAGGAGGGCCTTTTACCAAGTTCGCTTGGTTCGCCTTCCTTGACCGGGATGCCTTATGCACGGTCACTCACGCTCTGGTTACGTCTAGGCTGGATTATTGCAATGCTCTCTACATGGGGCTGCCCTTGAGGTGCACCCGGAGGCTGCAGTTAGTAGTAACGGGAGCCGCTCGTGGCTCCCATGTGACATCGCTGCTCCGTAGCTTGCACTGGCTTCCTGTGGTCTTTCGGGTGCGCTTCAAGATTCTGGTAACTATCTTTAAAGCGCTCCATGGCTTAGGACCCGGGTACTTACGAGACCGCCTGCTGTTACCCTTTGCCTCCCACCGACCCGTACGCTCTCACAGAGAGGGTCTCCTCAGGGTGCCGTCCGCCAAACAATGTCGGCTGGCGGCCCCCAGGAGTAGGGCCTTCTCTGTGGGGGCAGTGACGCTCTGGAACGAACTTCCCCCCGGCCTGCGTCAAGTGCCTGATCTTCGGACCTTCCGTCGTGAGCTCAAAACATATTTATTCATTAAAGCGGGACTGGCATAATTATTGATGAATTTTAATTGGGTATTCTTATATTTTTAAATTTTAAATCTAAATTTTAATAATTCAGCCTTTTAAAATTTGCTCTTTTTAACTGTTGTTTTAAATTGTATATATTTTGTTCTTATTCCGGCTGTACACCGCCCTGAGTCCTTCGGGAGAAGGGCGGTATAAAAATCTAATAAACCATAAACCAACCATAAACCATATGCAAATAAGAGAGAGGTAGAGAGAAAGATGATATGGATGGATGGATGGATGATAGATAGAAAAAGATAGAATGATAAATAGATAGAATGATAAATAGATATAGATAATGTAGATAAATAGAAGATAGATATGAATGTTATAGATAGATAGATAGATAGATAGATAGATAGATAGATAGATAGATAGATAGATAGATAGATAGATAGATAGATAGATAGACAGATGATAGTTATAAATGCTATAGATGCGAGAGAGACAGAGAGAGAGAGAGAGAGAGGGAGGGAGAGGGAGAGGGAGAGAGAAAGAGGTGATAAATATATAGATAAGAGAGAGATAGAGAGATAGATATGGATAGGAGAGAGGGAGAGGGAAAGGGAGGGAGGGAGAGAGAGAGAGTAGGAGAGAGAGAGGGAGGTGATACAATAAATATATAGATTTATATTATATCCATATCTATCTATAGATATGGATAGGAGAGAGGGAGAGGGAGGGAGGGAGGGAAGGAGAGAGGGGGAGGGAGAGAGAAAGGGAGGGAGAGAGAGAAGTGATAAATATATAAAGACAGAGAGAGAGGTGGATAGGAGAGGAGAGAAAGAGGAGGAGGAGAGAGAAGTGATAAATATAGATAAGACACACACACACACAGAGTTATGGATAGGAGAGAGGAGAGAGGAGGAGGGAGAGAGGGAGGAGGAGGGAGAAAGGGAGGAGAGAAAAGTGATAAATATATAAAGACAGAGAGAGAGAGAGGTGGATAGGAGGGAGGGAGAGAAAGAGGGAGGGAGGGAGAGAGCGTGGGAGAGAGAGGTGATAAATATATAGATAAGACAGAGATAGATAGATATGGATAGGAGAGAGGGAGAGGGAGAAGGAGGGAGGAGGAAGGAGAGAGAGAAAGAGGAGGAAACACAGAGAGAGGGAGGGAGGGAGGGAGAGAACTATCAGCCTCTAAGTTTCATATCTGCATCTTTCCTCCCAGAAAAAAGAAATTCTCCTGTTTTGAATTCCCTCTCACAATTTCCTCACTGACTCCCATTTGTCTCTCCCTTCCTTTGCTCTCTGTCTGCGAGAGATTCTCATTTCTCCAGGTTCTTTTGACACCAGCATCAACCTTCTAGCACCTTGTTAGAAGATCCCGATGCCTTTTGCAACCAGGCAGAACTCTTTCAGAACTTCCTGGCCAACTCCTATCATTTTGAACATCAAACTGCTAACTCTAGAGTGGCCGGATAGTGTCGTCCCCCCCGCCACTAAATGAAACAATTCAAAAGCGACTCACATCTCAGTTCTACATCACCTGAAATAGTAAAGCCCCCCCCCTCCCCCCATGAACTTCCCTGGAGCTCCGTTCAATTCATTTTCCTTCCATCTCCGAATGAATATATGTGTGATTTCTTGGCAGGCTTTTCAGAAAAACTGATTTCCCTAAACTATACCGTGGTTTTGGTTTAGATCCAGCGTAAAAAAAAAAAAAAAAAACTGGTTGAGCTGTGTGAAATCAATTGTTACGGTTTTACCACTGTGGGAAGAAAATATCCATCTGGTCCAGTTCCAAGCCCGGAGAAAGACACTGGAAGCATGAAGGCTGATCGGAAAGATAGTTTAACAATGAAGTGTTGTGTCTTGTCCAATCTCACCTCAGCCGGGATCTTCTTATCTGCTTCCGAACACGGAAGAAGAAATACCTCCAGCCCCCAGCCCTGGCTCCATGCCCAGACAGGCAAACGGAGCAACTAGACCCCTCCCCCTCCCCCACAGCATGTGAGCCTGAGGAAGGTCAATTACCAACAGCTGCAGACTGGAGTGACCCTCGCTTCAGGAGAATTGATAGGCGGTGTCAACAGAAGGAAGGGAGGGGCAGGCCTGGATAAGTGCTGAGTCATGGAGCCACACCCCATGGCCTATATAAAGGATCTGCTTTCTGGCATTCTCTGAGTCAGGCAAAGTCTAAACATATCTTGCTGAAGTCACTTTCTGGTCTCCTGCCTGCCTTGAGGACTTTGCTAGGACTTTGGCAGAGCTGCAGAGGCACGCCTGATTCGGATTTCCCTGACCCGGCCGTCAGCGGAGGAGTGGAACACGACATGAAGCAGAACCACCATGCCCATGATTCTGGGCAGCTGGCAAAATGGAGTTGCGAATGGGTGGGTTTTTATACCTATTTTGGGCTTTTGCACTTGAGCCTCCTGTTCCTGTGCAAGAATTTGTATTCTATTGGCTGTTGTCAGATTCCTATGGGGTTCATGTAGGGGTCATAGCTGGCTCTATAGGCAAAAGAGGAAATGTAAATCCTAAGTGTTTGTCTGGGTTCCCAGGTTTGGTTGAAGTTTGGGCTGCTCTGGGGGTGATGCAATTCCTACTGTAGCTTAATGGCTTTCGTCCTGTTTTGGGTGAGGGCATTTGCTTATGAATAGAGCTATCTAGATACTTGTCTTCTTTATCTATATCAATCAATCAATCAATATGTTCTTTATCTCTTAAGTGCTGACATCTGCTGAGGGCTATTAAGAAAAGGCTGCTTTCTGCCTCTAAAAAAACATGTTTCTCCATTTCACATTTAGGGAAATATAATATTCTGCCCTTTTAATTTTTCCCAAAATATTTCATTCTTCTAGGGGAGGGGTGGGTGCTAACTTTCTAGACCATCAAACCTGGTATTAAAATACTACTTTACCACATTGTGCAACTCATCCAATTATGTCCCTGAAAGTTACTTAAGACTATCCTAGAGCTTATAGAAATGTGAGGAGGAAAATCAAAATAACAGAGTTGGAAAGGACCTTGGAGGTCTTCTAGTCCAACCCCCTACACGAGCAGGACACCCTATACCATTCCATACAGATGGTTGTCCAATCTCTTCTTCAAAACCTCCAGTGATGGGAGCACTCACAACTTCTGTAGTCAAGTTGTCCCACTGATTCATTGCTTTAACTGTCAGGAAATTTCTGCTAAATTTCTCCATTGATTGTTAAGCGGTCCATTTCACCTCCATTTCAAGCAAATCTCCTGTACCCTTTGAACCCATGTAGGAAGTTAGCACCAACCCCTCTCCTAGGAAAATAAGATATTTTAGGAAATATTGAAAGGGCAGAATATTTTCCCAAAATATTTCATTCATATTTTTCCTAAAATATCTCATTTTCCTAGGAGAGGGGTGGGTGCTAACTTTCTAGACCATCAAACCTGGTATTAAAATACTACTTTACCACATTGTGCAACTCATCCAATTATGTCCCTGAAAGTTACTTAAGACTATCCTAGAGCTTATAGAAATGTGAGGAGGAAAATCAAAATAACAGAGTTGGAAAGGACCTTGGAGGTCTTCTAGTCCAACCCCCTACACGAGCAGGACACCCTATACCATTCCATACAGATGGTTGTCCAATCTCTTCTTCAAAACCTCCAGTGATGGGAGCACTCACAACTTCTGTAGTCAAGTTGTCCCACTGATTCATTGCTTTAACTGTCAGGAAATTTCTGCTAAATTTCTCCATTGATTGTTAAGCGGTCCATTTCACCTCCATTTCAAGCAAATCTCCTGTACCCTTTGAACCCATGTAGGAAGTTAGCACCAACCCCTCTCCTAGGAAAATAAGATATTTTAGGAAATATTGAAAGGGCAGAATATTTTCCCTAAAAGGGAGGCAGAAACTCAGCCCCCTCCCCCACCTTTGTCAATGGGCCATTAAGGCCTGGGCCAGTCTATTCTACATAACAAAGATCTACTTCCTTCAGGCAGAGCCATAGTAGGAATTGCCCAAAGCCGTTTCATTACATCATCACCCAGCAAAGCTCAACCATGCCTGGGACACAGACAACCTACAAAGTTACCCCTGCATGGTCCCATGGGAGTCTGACAACCAATCAGAATACAAGCTGAAATTCAAAAGCCCAGAGACGGCATAAAAACCAGGCACTCTCAGCACCTCTTCCTTTTTTCCCCTCTTCACCCAAGATCTTCGAGGCATGTGATCCTGTCCACCATTAAAACCATCTTCCCAAGCAGCCGTCATGATTCCACTGTCTTTCTCCCCACTTGGAACTGAACCCAGAAGGACGTTTCTTCCAAAACCCGGCTCAGAAGAAACCAGATTTTTCTTCTATTGAAAAATCTAGCTGGGATTTGAATGCTGTAACTCAGTTCCATCTGCAGCCCATCCATCCTCTATTCCCTTGTTGCTATATGGGTTGATCAGCAGAGAGAAAAATAGAAATAACAGAACAACAGAGTTGGAAGGGACCTTGAAAGGCTTCTATTTCAACCCCCTGCTCAGGCAGGAAACCCTATACCATTTCAGTCAAATGGTTGTCCAATCTCTTCTTCAAAACCTCCAGTGGGGGCTCTGTGGGGGCTTCTACCCTATGGAACGAGCTTTCCCCTGGACTTCGACAACTACCTGACCTTAGGACCTTCCGCCGCGAACTTAAAACCTACTTATTTCGTCTTGCTGGACTCGCTTAAATTTTAAAATTATCAAATTGATTTTATGGGTTTTAAATTTTTTGTAAATTTTATAGGGAAATATTTTATCTAAAGTAGCCATATTGAATAGGTTTTTTAAGGATTGTTTTTAGCTTTGTATGTGTTGTTTTTTCCTGTATTTTATCCTGGCTGTACACCGTCCTGAGTCCTTCAGGAGAAGGGCGGTCTATAAATTAAAATATTCTATTCTATTCTATTCAGTGTTGGATCACCCACAACTTCTGGAGGCAAGTCACTGATTAATTGTTCTAACTGCCAGGAAATTTCTGTCAGGAAATTAACTGTCAAGAAAAATCAGGGCTATCGTAAGTCGTTCCTTTATTTTAGTTCATATTTTGCGCTAACTCTCCAGGTTTTCTTTTATTAATAAAAACGCAATGAAAATCAGGCCCTTTTTTTAAAAAAAAAATATAAACCACCCAAAATGTGCAAATGTTCATAAGAACGTAAGAGCCCTCACTATGTAATCACATTGCTCCTTGAGTCTTTCAAAAGTACCTCCTCTTGCTCTGAGGTAAATTGTAGTGATTACAGTAGTTTCAGCATTTGATATGAATCTTAATCATGCAGATTAAGAGAGTCGCTCTCTTCCAGCACACTGCTAAATCCAGGAAGATATTTTATTCCTATCACACCCTGATATCGCTTGATATGGAGACAACCGCACCCTACATCAACTGCAGAGATGGTATTCAGCCAGTTCTGACAGGTTCTGGAGAACCGGTAGCGGAAATTTTGAGTAGTTTGGAGAACCAGCAAATACCACTTCTGGCTGGCCCAGCCCCCATCTATTTGCTGCCTTCCGAGTCCCAGCTGATTGGAGTCCCAGCTGATTGGAGTCCCAGCTGATTGGAGTCCCAGCTGATTGGAGTCCCAGCTGATCGGAGTCCCAGCTGATCGGAGTCCCAGCTGATCGGCTGGGTCTTCTTTTGTTTCCCAGCACAGGAGAATGGAGCTGGAAAGCAAGTTTATGGGGTGGGGAGAGAATGGGGATTTTACAGTATATCCTTCCTCTGGAATAGGATGAAAATGGGAATTTTACAGTATCCTTCCCCTGCCACACCCACCAAGCCACACCACGCCCACCAAGCCACACCACGCCCACCAAGCCACACCACGCCCACCAAGCCGCACCCACAGAACCAGTAGTAAAAAATTTTGAACACCACCACTGGTCAACTATAATTTCAGTTGTACAGTTTTTGATTCTGCCAGTCATGCTTCCGTTATACAGGTAGTCCTCGACTTAAGACCACAAATTGAGCCCCACATTTCTGTCACTAGGAGAGACATTCGTTCAGTGAATTTCACTCCATTTTACAACCTTTCTTGCCAAAATGGTTAAGTGTATCACTGCAGTTGTTGAGTTAGTCACAGTGAATCTGGCTTCCCCACTGACATGGCTCACAAAAAGTGATCACATGACCCCAGGACACGGCAACTGTCAGAAATGTGAGTCAGTTGCCAAGCATCTGAATTTTGATCAAGTTACCACAGAGATGCTGCAAGAGTCGTGAGTGAGAACACCGGTCATAAGTCACTTTTTTTCAGTGCTGTTGTAACTTTGAATGGTCATTAAATGAACTGTTGTAAGTGGAGGACTACTGTACACTAAAGTCAGGTGCAGTCTTTGCTGCCTAATATCCTGCAGAGGTGTTGAGACCACAACAACCAAGAAAAATGGTTGGAGAGGCAGCTTGGTCTATTGGTTAAGATGCTGGCCTAGAAACCAGGGGACTGTGAGTTCTACTCCCCGCCTTAGCCATGAACGGTAACTAGATGTATTTCGGCCAATCACCAGGAGACTGTGGTTCTAGTCCTGCCTTAGGCATGAAAGCCAGTTAGAGGACTTTGAGCTAATCACCCAAGATTCAGAGTTCAAGTCTGCTTCAGACAGGAAGGTGATGCAGAGAGTGGTGAGGACAGCAAAAAAGATCATTGGTAGTTCACTCCCTTCTATCCAGGACATGGCCTATAAACGATGTTTGAGCACGGTCCGCAGGATTGTCTGGGATACTACCCATCCTCTTCACAACCTGTTTTCCTTGTTACTTTCTGGGAGGAGGCTCTGTGTTGTCTGAAGCAGAACATCTAGATATACATATAAATGATATGTATGTATATAACATGTGTATATGGTGCGTTATATATGTGTTTGGGTAGATATACAGTATACTTTCTCTTGGGAGCAGGTAACAGAATTTCAGTTTTAAAGTGGGCCAGTGTGCTCACAGTAAAAAAAAAAAGACAATAAAGTTTTCTTTATCTTTTTATCTTTATCTTTTTATCTTTATCTTTTTATCTTTAGCTATCTTTATCCTATCACAGCCCATCCCATCCAGTCTCATCATCTCCTCCTCTCCTCTCCTCTCCTCTCCTCTCCCCTCCCCTCCCCTCTTTTCTCTTCTCCCCTCTCCCTTCATCTTACCTTACCTTATATCTCATTTCATCTGATCTCATCTTATCCCACTTGAAAGCCAGCTGAGTGATTTTGAGCCAATCACTCTTTCTCTCTCTCTCTCAGATGAAGGCACCTCACAAGGTTGTTGTCACTGTGGCAAAAAAAAAAAAAGAGGAAGTAGTTATGCTCACCACTTTGAGTTACTTATATAAAGTAATAAAGCTGGGAGTTGCAGGCCACACATGGGAAAGCGTAATTTGAGGAAAGAGACAACGCTGGTTGAGGTGATCGTTGGTTCGGTCAAAGCTAGATTTGTCTTCACAACCATTTACATTTTCCCCCAGGGTTATATCTGCAACACACACACACACACACACAAGCACAAACACACACACGTGCACACACACACCCTTAAGAAAGTTCACAGAACGGCTAGGTGAGGAGAAGGGGAGAACAAAAAGAAAACATTCAGTTTTGATTGATCAATTTTGTGTTGGCGCAATAATCTCCCACAGGCAGAGCTGAACTCATTGAAAACTGACTTTCTTCTGATCCTCCTGCTTTTTAAACTTGAAAGAAAGCACCTTCTCCGTGCCCCCCCCACCTTTCCTTACCTGATTTGATTAATGAAGTCATTAAAAAGAAACACGAAACGGCTGTCGAACAATTCTTGCATTTTAATGTCAGGATGGAGCAGCTTGAATGCATATGAAAGCTATTGCAGAAGTAAGTGCACTTATTAAATCTTCCAACAGATTCTTCTTTAGTCATTAACATGGGAAAAAACACTTAAAGACTTCCAAGACTCAGAGTCTTGATCTAGTATAATACAAATGACTCAGCCCGGTTTCTTTGTTTCCCTCATTACACACCGATTGTTGGAGCAGCGCCTATCAATCAAAAATTTCCTTTGGAAAATGAGGGGAAGAGAATATTGGTAGCTCCAGGTTGAGCTGTGAGGTCTTTGATGAAGGTGGTTGTTTTCTTGCAAATGCTTCGTTACCCAACTAGGTAACATCAGGGTGAGAAAGGAGTGGGGTTTATGGAGGAGGAGGAAGGAGGAACAGGAAGAGGAAGAGAGAAAAGGAGGAGGAGGAGGAAGAAGGAAGAAGGAGGAAGAGGGGGAGAAGAGGAGAAGAGGAGGAGGAGAAGAGAAAGGAAGAGAGAAGGAGGAGAAGGAAGGAGGAAGAAAGAGAAGAGGAAGAGGAAGAAGGAGAAGGAGAAGGACAAGGAGAGGAGGAGGAGGAGGGGGAGGAGGGGGAAGGAGAAGAAGAAGAAGGAAGGAGGAATAGAAGATGAGGAGGAAGATGGAGGAAGAAGAAGAAGAAGAGGAGGAGGAGGAGGAGGAGGAGGAGAACTAGAAGAAGAAGAAACAACTAATAGAGGAGAATTTTTTCAGCCCAGGGTTGAATTGTAGAGTTCTTTGGCGCTCTCTGAGCTTGGTTGTTTCCTTGCAGATGTTTCATTACCCAACATCTTCAGTAATGAGGTGTCCGAATGGTTGTAGCTCAAGGACTACCAGTACTAACCTGTTTTGTCATATAGTCTACAAGGTACGAGGAAGTGAGACCTGGCTGCAGGGCTTTCTTACGTTCATCTCAAAGGTAACTTCTAGTGATAGATTTGACGCACTGCCTCAAACGATCACACAGCGTAGGAACCTTTGCTTTCCTTTCTCCAAAATATCCCCATCCGTAAGCATCACGAACAGAGGCCATTGGTGTCCTGCCTGCAGGGAATCTTCTCTCCAACAAAGCCATTCGGACTCCAAGTGACAAATAAACCCTAATCAACAGCTTGTGGCTTCCTTTTTCCCACCCACTTGGCAGGCCTGCTGTCAGCTGCGCCTTCCCTAACATTTGTACGTGGGCCTTTTTCAAACGAAGGTTTTTTTGTGTTCGGCGCGATATTCTCAGCATGCCAAACGCTTTCATCCCTGGGACCTTGCAATCGGCTCGTGGAATTGTCATCTTGTGCCAGTTTCGTTTCCTTCCCTGTGGTGCATCAAATCGGGGGAAGAAATCCTCACTCAAAGGAACCGAGCGACGCCACGATGGCTTGGAATGTCAAAATGCATTTGTGCACCAGATCTCCTTTTTAAAAAAAATTATTTATTTATTTTGTCGAGTACGTATTAGATAATACATATAAGTATGAGCATGAATTGAATGCATAAAACGAACACAATTGAAGGGAACATTAGGACAGGGACGGTAGGCACGCTGGTGCTCTTATGCATGCCCCTTACAGACTTCTTATTTATTTATTTATTTATTAGATTTCTAGACCGCCCTTCTCCCGAAGGACTCAGGGCGGTGTACAGCCTTATTAAAACACATAGGAACACAATAAATTTAAAATACATTTAAAATGAAATATTTAACCGGCCAATTTAAAACTAAAACGGTCAAACGACCGATATAAAACCCTAAACTATAAAATTATAAATAAATTAATACAGTTTAAAATTTAATTAAAACTAAGTTAAACTAAAATATCAAATTAAAATAATATTTAGGCTAGTCCTGCCTGATTGAATAGCAGAGTCTTCAGTTCCCGCTTGAAGGTACGGAGGTCGGGAAGTTGGTGTAACCCAGGAGGTAACTCATTCCATAGGGTCGGTGCTGCCACAGAGAAGGCTCTCCCCCTGGGGGTCACCAGCTGGCACTGTTTGGCTGATGGCACCTGGAGCAGGCCCGCTCTGTGGGAGTGCACAGGTCGTTGGGAGGCTATCGGTGGCAGAAGGCGGTCTCGTAAATAGCCCGGTCCTAAGCCATGGAGGAATGGAATTCTTAGGAATGGAGACAGTCTTAGGTTAACATTTTGGGGGTTTGGGGATGAAACCACAGACTTTCATCCAAAAATAGTGCATTCCAGGCATTGACCACTCTGTTACTGATGTCATATTTTCTGCAATCAAGTTTGGAGAGGTTCACTTTAAGTTTGTCTCTATTGTGTGCTCGTGTATTGTTGTGGTTGAAGCTGAAGTAGTCGTTGATAGGTAGGACATTGTAGCAGAAGATTTTATGAGCTATGCTTAGGTCATACCGAAGGCGGCGTAGTTCTAAATTTTCTAAGCCCACAATTTCAAGCCTGGTGGCGTAAGGTATTTTGTTGCGAGCGGAGGAGTGGAGGACTCTTCTTGTGAAATATTTCTGGACACGTTCAGTGGTATGCAGTGCAGGGTCCAGACAGATGAACTGTATTCGAGAATTGGTCTAGCAAATGTTTTGTATGCTCTGGTTAGTAGTGCAATATTACCGGAGAAGAAGCTACGCAAGATTAGGTTTACAACTCTTAATGCCTTTTTGACGATGTTGTTACAGTGGGCTTTGGATTTAATTGTTGCAAGTAGCCCTTGGCATGCAACCACGTTTGAGCCTGAAATTTCTGTTGTTGTGAGATGTTTGTAAGGTGAGTTTTGCCCGAGCTTTCCTGCCTCTGTTGTTAAGTGAATCAGGTTTTCCTATTGACTTTGCTTGTCAGAAGGTCACAAAAGGGGATAGTGTGAGCTTGGGACACTGCAATAGTCATAAATATGAACAGGTGCCCAGCATCTGAATTTTGATCACATGATCCTTGGGATGCTGCAAAGGTCGTTACTGTGAACAATGGTCATAAATCACTTTTATTCCAGTGTCATTGTAACTTTGGTCACTAAATGAGCTGTTGGAAGTCAAGGACTACCTGTACACAAATCTTTTATAAGCTGCTGGGAACATCTTAATAACGACAGCAGAGATTATCCCAAAAGAGCAATCAGTTTCCACAGTACCTAATACTAAGTTCCATGCAGAAGCTCTCAATAAATAAGGCCATATTTGAAATATTCCATCCAGTTTTGGTTGCCATGATCTAAAAAAGATGTTGAGACTCTAGAAAGAGCGCAGAGAAGAGCAACAAAGATGATTAAGGGACTGGAGGCTAAAACATATAAAGAACGGTTGCAGGAACTGGGTATGTCTAGTTTAATAAAAAGAAGGACTAGGGGAGACATAAAAGCAGTTTTCCAATATCTCAGGGGCTACCCCAAAGAAGAGAGAGTCAAGCTATTCTCCAAAGCACCTGAGGGTAGAACAAAAAGCAATGGGTGGAAACTAATCAAGGAGAGAAGCAACCTAGAACTAAGGAGAAATTTCCTGACAGTTAGAACAATTAATCAGTGAAACAACTTGCTTGCAGAAGTTGTGAATTCTCCAACATTGGAAGTTTTAAAGAAGAGATTGGATAACCATTTGTCTGAAGTGGTTTCCTGCCTAAGCAGGGGGTTGGACTAGAAGACCTCCAAAGTCCCTTCCAACTCTGTTAAATAACATCAACCCTAAGGTTTTTGTCAAAACCCGGCAGCATGATGACAATCATGAGCATCATTTGGCAATGATGACCCAAGATCAGTATGACCTGATCTTGATTGATTGGCATATGATTCTAGGATGGGAATCGAAAGTCTAAGACTTTCTCAAAGGAAAATTTTGAAGCTGTGTGAAGATTCCTGCCCCTTCTCTTTTATTCAGTTAATAATAAATAAATAAATAAAAAATAGGGGATAGGGGACTATTGCAAGTCCTTCAAACTGTGGAAGAAGAAAAACGAAGTTTGAATGATTACATGAACCAAAGTACAGAACAATTGCTGCAGGCTGTGAAAATGGAGAACATTATAAAAACAACAGAAGCAAAGGAAGAATATAAGGAAAAACAGCTGGATGACAGAGTAAATAGATGGAAAACCAAAGTTTTGCATGGACAGCACTTGAAAAACATTGAAGGAAAATGTGATGATAACTTGACATGGGCAGGGCTTAAGATGGGAACCATCAAGAAAGAAAAGGAAGGTTTCATACTCGCTGCTCAAGAACAAGCACTACAAACTAATGCCATGAAAGCAAAGATACAAAAATCCAAACTGCCGACTTTGCAACAACAAAGTCGAAACTGTTTCACATTTAATATGTGAATGCAGCAAAATTGCACAAACTGATTACAAAGCTAGAAACGACCGAGTTGCTAAATTAATCCACTGGTCATTATGTAAAAAATACGACTTGCCTGGATCCAAAAAGTCATGGGAACATAAAGTGGAAAAAGTTATAGAAAATGAGAAGGTGAAGATCTTGTGGGACTTTCGAATACAGATGGATCATCACTTGGAACACAACACACCAGATATCACAGTTGTGGAAAACGGAAATGTACAATTTATTGACATTGCGGTACCAGGAGACACCAGAGTCAAAGAAAAAGAACTGAAAAAGTCATGAAATATCATGACCTGGCCATCCAAACTACGCGGCTATGGATGAAACATATAACAGTGACACCTATTGTCATTGGGGCACTTGGTAACATGTCCAAGAATTTTATAAGATACATCAACAAATTGCAGCTTCCTACAATAGTACCAGCGGAACTGCAAAAAACTGCGCTACTTGGAACATCGTACATCTTAAGAAGGTACTTGGTTGATACCTAGGACGCTGGCAGCAACCCGTATCAACCATTAGCACCAGTCAATGGTATTTGTGATGCATTTTTGAATGTTCAGTTGACTGAGTTTCATGTTTAATGAATAAAGTATATAATAATAATAGATTTAATAAAATATGAGCTCTACAGTTCTAGACTTTTCTTAATATGAAGGAGAACTTCAAAAGGTCACTGAATTCCTCGAAATATCAATGGCCTTCGCATTGCCACTACAGATAGCAAACTTTGGAAAGACCAGGATTATATTTTGGTATTATATCGTGTCTAAATTGTGTTTCTGGCAAGAAGCTTGCTTCCAATTGATTTATTGTCTGAGAGAGTTTAGCTTACTTGTCCTCAACCTGATATCCTTCAGAGGTGGCGGAACTAATCTTTCTATTAATATTTCCATAATTCACAGTTGGTGTTGACAATGGACTTGCTGGTTAAAGATTGTGGGAGCTATTTTCCTACACACTCGGACAGCGCCAGGTCAAGTGCTATTTAGACCTCAGCCGATAGATCAAATTCATCACCATTCATCACCATTCATCACCATTCATCACCATTCATCACCATTCATCACCATTCATCACCATTCATCACCATTCATCACCATTCATCACCATTCATCACCATTCATCACCATTCATCACCATTCATCACCATTCATCACCATTCATCACCATTCATCACCATTCATCACCATTCATCACCATTCATCACCAACCTCATCAAATGCTCATCTGACAAAATTTCCTATAACTTTTTTTTTTTTTTTTTTTTTTTTTTTTTTTTTTTTTTTTTTTTTTTTTTTTTTTTTTTTTTTTTTTTTTTTTTTTTTTTTTTGCCGTTGCTTCTCCTTCAGTTTTATGAAAGAAAATTTGCTTTCCATGTTGTTCCGTAGGAAAGCGTCACAATCTACTTGTGGCTATTTCTTCAATGACAATATTGGAGCGACCTTGGCGGTGTTGGAGGAAATGTCCATCTTGTATGTATTTAGTTTTTGGGTTCTTGATCCTTGGGATGCTGCAAAGGTCGTAACTGTGAACAATGGTCATTATGTAAAAAATACGACTTGCCTGGATCCAAAAAGTCATGGGAACATAAAGTGGAAAAAGTTATAGAAAATGAGAAGATGAAGATCTTGTGGGACTTTCGAATACAGATGGATCATCACTTGGAACACAACACACCAGATATCACAGTTGTGGAAAACGGAAATGTACAATTTATTGACATTGCGGTACCAGGAGACACCAGAGTCAAAGAAAAAGAACTGAAAAAGTCATGAAATATCATGACCTGGCCATCCAAACTACACGGCTATGGATGAAACATGTAACAGTGACACCCATTGTCATCGGGGCACTTGGTGCCATGTCCAAGAATTTTATAAGATACATCAACAAATTGCAGCTTCCTACAATAACACCAGCGGAACTGCAAAAAACTGCACTACTTGGAACATCGTACATCTTAAGAAGGTACTTGGTTGATACCTAGGACGCTGGCAGCAACCCGTATCAACCATTAGCACCAGTCAATGGTATTTGTGATGCCTTTTTGAATGTTCAGTTGACTGAGCTTCATGTTTAATGAATAAAGTTGTTAATATTATTATTATTATTATTATTATTATTATTATTATTATTATTATTATTATTATTATTATTAATAATAATAATAATAATAATAATAATAATATTTGAGAATCGAATTGCAGAGACTCTGGCATAAACCAGTGCAGGTGGTTCCAGTGGTACTCGGCACACTGGGAGCTGTGCCTAAAGACCTAGGCAAGCACTTAAAAGCAATTGGTGCTGACAAGATCACCATTGGTCAGCTGCAGAAGGCCACCTTACTGGGATCTGCTCGCATAATTCGCCGATACATCACGCAGTCCTAAACGCTTGGGAAGTGTTCGACTAGTGATCTGTGATACGAAATCCAGCATAGTTATCTTGTTTGCTGTGTATACTGTCATTTTGTGTAAATAAAATAATAATAATAATAGATTTAATAAAATATGAGCTCTACAGTTCTAGACTTTTTTTAATATGAAGGAGGACTTCAAAAAGGTCACTGAATTCCTCGAAATATCAATGGCCTTCGGCATTGCCACTACAGATAGCAAACTTTGGAAAGACCAGGATTATATTTTGGTATTATATCGTGTCTAAATTGTGTTTCTGGCAAGAAGCTTGCTTCCAATTGATTTATTGTCTGAGAGAGTTTAGCTTACTTGTCCTCAACCTGATATCCTTCAGAGGTGGCGGAACTAATCTTTCTATTAATATTTCCATAATTCACAGTTGGTGTTGACAATGGACTTGCTGGTTAAAGATTGTGGGAGCTATTTTCCTACACACTCGGACAGCGCCAGGTCAAGTGCTATTTAGACCTCAGCCGATAGATCAAATTCATCACCATTCATCACCAACCTCATCAAATGCTCATCTGACAAAATTTCCTATAACTTTTTTTTTTTTTTTTGCCGTTGCTTCTCCTTCAGTTTTATGAAAGAAAATTTGCTTTCCATGTTGTTCCGTAGGAAACGTCGCATACACTCTGCTTGTGGCTATTTCTTCAATGACAATATTGGAAGCGACCTTGGCGGTGTTGGAGGAAATGTCCATCTGGTTCCGTTCCAAGCATTGGAGACAAAATGGAGGCTGATTGGAAAGATGGTTTAATGAGGGAGAAGCACATGGGTTTTGGGCAGCTGACCACATGGAGTTGAGAGTGGGGCGCATTTATACTTTCACTTGGGCTTTGCACTTGAGCTTCCTGTTCCTGTGCAAGAACATGTATTCCGTTGGCTGTTGTAGGGGTCAGAGCCGGCTCTGTAGGTTGTCTGAGCTTAGTTCGGTTGAAGTTTGGAAGGTGATGCAATGTCCTTAGAAGATTGTGCAATGTGGTGAGCTCCGCTGCTAGATGGTAGTGGGTTACTCCTATTATGTCCTAATAGATGGCACAGGTGGTATTCAGCTGGTTCGGACCAGTTTGAGCCAACCTGTTGTGTCTGCGCCCCCCAAGCCGGGCCTCCTGCCAGAAAGTGACTTGGAGCCGGGCCTGCTGCCAGAAAGTGACTTGGAGCCGGGCCTGCTGCCAGAAAGTGACTTGGAAAGTGAGGGAGAAGGGCCGTCAGGACTTACCTCGGGAGCACCGGCTTCCCTGGCTCAGCTCCAGGAGCCAGAAACAGGCCAGGTGGAAGAGATAACGAGGCTTCTGTCCCCTGACTCTTCCCCCCCCAGGCCACGCCTTCAGACCCAGCTGATGGCAATCAGGCTTGGTTGAATCCTAGGTTTCGTAGACAGGAGAGGAGGGAACAACAGAAGCAAGGGTGGGGCAGGCCTAGGAAGTGCTGAGCCATGGAGCCACACCCCACAGGATATAAAAGACAGCGAGAGCTGCTGTGTCTCTTTGTAACAGGCAAATCCACTGATTAAGAGCTGAAGCTTATTTCTGAGTGACTCACCAGCGTCGTGGAAGATAATAGAGGCTCTTGGCAGACGCTGGCTATTCTGCTGCCAGAGCTGATAGTGCTGGCTAATTAAGCCATCACTCAGATGGAGGTGAGGAGGACACAACACAACCAGTAGCAGCGACTGCAGGTGGGCCCGCTCCGGGGTAATGCCGTCCTATTTAGCCACGTTTTCAAGGCTGGGCACATGCGTGGAAGGCAGGAGCGTGAAACAAGCATACACATGTGCAGTGAACTGCTGGTACAAATACTGGAAACCCACCGCTGACTAAAGAGTCATGTCTTAATCCCATCACCCTGGAGTTGAAACTCTTTTGTTTTGTAGATAAGATGGCCCAATCTTTCTCAATGGCGACAAAATATCTGCTGGGGGCTATTAAGAAAGGTGGGGGCTGCTTTCCAAGAGCATGTTTCTCCATTCCTCCTTTAGGTAAATATAATATTCCTCCTTTTTAATATTTCCTACAATATTTCGTTCTTCTAAGAGAGGGGTGGGTGCTAACTTTCTGCAGAGGTCTTCTAGTCCAATTTGGGGGGAGGGGAAATCGCCATCCTTCTCATTTCACCGATTTGAAGCGGGAACCCCCCCCCCATACATTTGTGCCATTCTTATTGGGAATTCTTATTGGGACCAGATCTGGCACCGGATCTCCAAGAAGGAAAAATCTAGGTGTATCTAGATTCCCACCAATGGTGGCATTGAACTGGTTCTATCCGGTTCGAGCAAACCGGTAGAGGCAACTGTGGGATGCCCTGCCCAGCCGTGCAGACGTCACGACGCCCCATTTTTCCTCATTTTTGAGATTCTGTGCATGCGCCGAAGGCCTTGCCCAGGCACGGAAGATGGAGCACCTGCACACATTTGTGAAACGGTAGGGAAGCTACATGAATACCGCCCCTGATTCCCACGTGCAAATAGGACACCACTTGGTCCACTTTCTCTCTCTACAAGGAGCCGTAAAGAGGGTTGTTTTACTTTTGATTTTTAGCGTGTTTTTCGGAAACCGAACATCCTGGTTTGTTTGATAAATCGTAGCTTTTAAAAAAAACCTGAACCTTATGGTGGCAGCAGGTGAGGCACATTGGTGGTTTTTTTTTTTTTTTAAAAAACCCAGCATGTAAGATTTGAAATAACAAAAGATTGTAGCTCCTATTCAAATATTGGCTCAGAAATGAGAGCCGCAGTCAGATAAATACGCCTTTTGTGTTCTGCTTTCAGCTTACAGGCCTGCCGTTTTGAGCTGACCTTAAGAAAGTAATCTTAAGAATGAACGCTTGAGTATCCCTTAATAGCAAAAGATGACTTGAGAAGAAGGAGGTTTTATTGCCTTTACAGAAACCAATGTCTCTTCCGTGTAGTCTCTCCCCTGTGCTGTTCCAATATTGGCACCTCCGCGTTATAACACTGTAGAAGTGTGTATTTGTGTGTGTGTGTGTGTGGAGTTGTGATTCCGACTTTAAAAACTGCTGGAAGCAAATTTATTTGGACAGCCTCTTTCACAGCTGCACTTTTTAATTCAGTGGTTTGAAGACAGTCTGAAATGTTAGAGTGGACGTAACAATAGGAACAGGAGGTGGCTTCAAGAGAGATGTTTCAATACAGTCTGGCCATAGTTCTTGATTACAATTTCATAAGGAATTCAGACATTTTCTCCCTTTCTTCCTTCTTCCTTCCTTCCTTTCTTCCTTCCTTCCTTCCTTCCTTCCTTCCTTCCTTCCCCTTTCCTCCCCTTTCTTTCTCTTTTCTTCCTTTCCTTTCCTTTCCTTTCCTTCCCTTCCCTTCCCCTTTTCTTCCTTCCTTTCCTTTCCTTTCCTTTCCTTTCCTTTCCTTCCCTTCCCTTCCCTTCCCCTTTTCTTCCTTCCTTCCTTTCCTTTCCTTTCCTTTCCTTTCCTTCCCTTCCCTTTCCTTTCCTTTCCTTTCGTTTCTTTTCCTTTCCTTTCCTTTCCATCCCTTCCCATTTTCTCCTTTCCTTTCCTTTCCTTTCCTTTCCTTTCCTTTCCTTTCCTTTCCTTTCCTTTCCTTTCCTTTCCTTCCCTACCCCTTTTCTTCCTTCCTTCCTTCCGTCCTTTCCTCTTTTCTTCCTTTCTTTTCCTTTCCTTTCCTTTCCTTTCCTTTCCTTTCCTTTCCTTTCCTTTCCTATCCCCATCTTTTATTCTTTTTTTTTGTTGCTTTCTAACAGGGAGAAGAACGGAACAGTCACACAACTGGCCTTTCCGTCTTGCTTTAATTTTAAGATTAAAAAGAAGTCAGCAGGGGAAGTTCTAGTTTAATGACCACGCAACCATGGCGAAAAGGTGGTGAAACGGGATGTGTCTCATTTAACCACCCTCCTGCTTAACAAAAGCTATGTGCCGAAAGATATTAAGGATGTGAACAGATTCTAGTTTAGTTCAGTTAGCTGTGTTGGAAGAATATGTCCATCTAGGTTCAGTTCCAAGTGGGAAGAAAGAGACTGGAAACATGGAGACTGCTTGGAAAGATGGTTTAATGGTGGACAGGACCATATGGGTTTTTTGGGTGTGTATGAGAGATTTATATCCTCTCTTGCGCCCCGCCTTGGAGCTTCCTGTTCCTGTGTAAGAAATGTATTCTGATTGGTTGTCAGACTCCCATGGGGCCATGCAGGGGTGAGTTTGTAGGTTGTCTTGAGTCCCAGGCCTGGTTGAATCTTGCTGGGTGATGATGTAATGAAGGGGCTTTGGGCAATTCCTATTATAGCTTAATGCAGGGGTGAAATGCTACTGGTTCAGACCGGTTTGGCTGAACCAGTAGTGATGGCGACGGGTGGTTTGGAGAACTGGTAGCAATGGAGGCGCAAGGCTCCACCCACCCACCTGGTCATCATTACTTCCTGGTTTTAATCAGGAAGTAACCTGTTTTTTACCCTCTGCGCATGTGCACAAGGGCTTGCGCATGTGCAGAGGGTCCACGCATGTGTGTGATGCGCACACATGCGAGTGAAGAGTGTGTACGCACGGGGTGTGTGCATTTCCAAACCGGTAGGGAATGTAAGTAGATTTCACCTCTGGTTTCATGGCTTTGTCCTCATTTGGAACTTGAGTGAGGGCTAGTCCTATCATGTCCCAAGGGCCGTGTCTTTTGTTTTGTAGATAAACTAGCCCAGCCTTTGTCTTGTAGATAATTTGGCACCAAAATATATGCTGGGGGAGGGCAGGGAGCTGAGGCTCTGAGTTTATGACTTTTAGAAACATGTTTCTCCTTTAGGAAAAATATAATATTCTGTCTTTTTAATATTTCCTAGAATATTTCATTTTCCTGGGAGAGGGGGGTGCGAACTTCCTACAGCTGTAACCATGGAGAAAAATTATTTTAACATGGAATCACACTTGCCTTGTTAAGAACCAAATTAAATCTGGGAAAGAAAAAGAAGTTAACAGAAAAACAGAGTTGGAAGAGACTTTGGAGGCCTTCTGGTCCACCTAGTTGTTGGCTGTTGTTGTCAGTGTATGGCTTTGTTACATTAGCCAGGAGACTACAATGCTATTGTAGAGTAGTAGTTTGGCTGCCAAGGTACCAGTTCTATCGTGGTACATGCTCATACACTTCCTAAGTTCCGCCACAAGAGGGCGAGCTTGCTTTGAATCAGAAAGAAAGACTCCCTCCCTTCCGTGGAGCCACCTCACAAACAGGCACCGCAACCAGGAAGGTTCAGAACCGTCAGGAATCTGACTGCCTTCACGGAGCACCAACTGTCTCCCCACCAAAGTGGTACTTATCCATCTACTCGCACAGGACATTCTTTCAAATGACAAGGTGGACAGAAGTTGAGACGAGTGACGGGAACTCACCCCACCACAAAGTGTGAGGACTCGAACCGAGAGGGACCAGAGACCCTCTCCAGCGTTATTAAGCCCCGGAGCCGCCACACCCCCTGTTGTTGGGTGTTCATAAACAAGGAACCTGAGAATGGGTGAATATCTTTTCTGTCTTTTTTTGTCTTTCTAACTAGAGATTGCAGATTTGCAGAAATTCCTTACTTAGAGATCCCATTTTTGTTTGTGATATTTTAGTGACAGGCCGCCGTTCCTCACCATGGAAAGATCCACCTTAAAGTGTATAAAATGCCTCTGGGGAAAATTCTCCACGTGAGAATAAGGTTGGTGCCATTCCCAAATAAACATGTTAGAAGTGTCTCATGCTGTTTTTTGCAGGTTAATCTTCCACCGGTCAATAATATGAGGAAGGAGCGAGGGGATTTAAAACTGCTTAATGCTTGACTCCCACTGCTAATCCCCCCCCTCACTTATCCTATTTGAGTGATTATAAGATTCAGCCCAATGGAACTCTTTCGGGAGGGTTATGAGACCCCAGCGAATGTTTATTATTTCTCTTTCTTGGTTGGAAGAGTCTTTCATTGCTATTACTTTTATCAAAACATCCCATGGTCTGCCTAGGTTGGAAAAAGCTGGTCACAGTGGCTTTATTTAATACCTACAAAGAACCTTAATAAGATGGCATCAAGATAGAAACGGCTAGGATGGTGAAGCACTGAAATCTGTCTCCCAACGTAGTTTTGATGGGTGCGAACTGAGCACACCTTTGGAATCTTTGAAAGTGATTTTCTTCACGGGAAGCCGCTGCTTTTACAGTGTTGCCACCTGGTGATGCGTTCAGGATGGGTCTACAAATGCTTCGTGGCGCTCAAAGCAGAATGTTGGTTCGGCCCTACAAACAGGAAAGGATATGAGCCTCTTTGGATTTTCACACCCACATCCAACATATACTGCTACAGGTGTTTGGTTTTGCTGCTCACTTGTCATGTCCCACTCCTCCGCTGACGGCCGGGTCAGGGAAATCCGAATCAGGCTTGCCTCTGCAGCTCTGCCCAAAGTCCTAGCAAAGTCCTCAGAGCAGGCAGGAGACCAGTAAGTGACTTCAGCAAGATAAGTTCGACTTTGCCTGACTCAGAGACTGCCAGAAAGCAGATCCTTTATATAGGCCATGGGGTGTGGCTCCATGACTCAGCACTCATTAAGGCCTGCCCCTCCCTTCCTTCTGTTGCCTCTGCCTATCCAATCTTCTGATGCGAGGGTCACTCCAATCAGCTGTTGTTGGAAGTAAACTTTCCTCAGGCTCACATGTTGTGGAGGAGGGGGAGGGGTCTAGCTGCTCCGTTTGCCTGGGCATGGAGCCAGGGCTGGGGCTGGGGGATGCTCCCTCCTCTGCAGCTTGCTTGGGCATGGAGCCAGAGCTGGGACCGGGAGGCATACATTCCTCTGTGTTCGGGAGCAGATAAGCAGACCCCGGCTGCGGTGAGAGCGGACAAGACACAACATCACTTTAGAACTTCTCCTATTCTCTTTTTTTCTTCCTCTTCTTCCACTTCCTCTTCTACTTCCTCTTCTTTTCTTCCACCTCCTCTTCCTCTTCTTCTCCTCCTCCCTCCCCTCTTTCCTCCTCTTTCTCCTCCTTTCTTCTCCCTTTTCTCCTTCTACTCTTCTTTCTCCTTTCTCCTCCTCTTTCTCCTCCTTTCTCCTCCTCTTTCTCCTTTTCCTCTTCTTTCTCCTTCTCCTTTTCTTTCTCCTTCTCCTCTTCTTTCTCCTGCTCCTCTTCTTTCTCCTTCTCCTCTTTCTCCTCCTCTTTCTCTTCCTCTTTCTCCTCCTTTCTCCTCCTCTTTATCCTTCTCCTCCTCTTTCTCTTGTCCTCCTTTCTCCTTCTCCTCCTTTTTCTCCTCCTCTTTCTCCTCCTTTTCCTTGTCCTCCTTTCTCCTCCTCTTTCTCTTCTCCTCCTCTTTCTCCTTCTCCTCCTTTTTCTCCTCCTCCTCCTCCTCCTCCTCCTCCTCCTCCTCTCCTCTTTCTCCTCC
Organism: Ahaetulla prasina; assembly: GCF_028640845.1. NCBI lineage: Eukaryota > Metazoa > Chordata > Lepidosauria > Squamata > Colubridae > Ahaetulla > Ahaetulla prasina. The sequence goes on along the minus strand of NC_080546.1, from coordinate 8,335,926 downwards.
TTTCTTCTATTCTTTCTCCTTCTCCTCCTCTCTCCTTCTTGTCCTCTTTTCCTCCTTTCTCCTCCTCTTTCTCCTCCTCTTCTTTCTCCTCATCCTCCTCTTTTTCCTCCTCTTTCTCCTCCTTTCTCCTCTTTCTCCTTCTCCTCTTCTTTCTCCTTCTCCTCCTTCTCCTCCTTTTTCTCTTCTCCTCCTCTTTCTCCTCCTTTCTCCCTCTTTCTCCTTCTCTTCCTCCTCCTCCTCCTTCCTGCTATCTTGATGTTTTTATTTACCATCCTTTTTTGAAAATGATTCTGAACATGGAATTCACCTCTTAAAAACTCAGTGGTGGGACAAAAGGCTGACCTTTTCATCAGGCAACCCAGGGTGACGCCAGTATCCTTCTTTGGGCCAGTCATTTTTGTCTTTATCTAAGTCAAGTCTTGCCCACCTAAGATCGTGACAAGGGCTTGGAAGCTGGATCTGGCCAAGATTCTACAGCTGTAGAAGCTACAACCAAGATGGTGAGGTTACTCATTTCTTTATCCAATTTATATGGCTGCCCATCTCAACGAGATGGCCTTTGCTCCAGCAGATGCTTCATATTTGTGGAGGGCTGTGTGCAGTGCTTCGGATTCAATTGCGCAATCGGCTTTGGATTAATGGAGGTGCAGAACTTAGATGTCGTGTCCCACTCCTCCTCTGACGGCTGGGTCGGGGAAGTCCGTATCAAGCGTGCCTCTGCAGCTCTGCCAAAGTCCTATCAGAGTCCTCAGGGCAGGCAGGAATCCAAGGTGTGACTTCAGCAATCCAGATTAGACTTTGCCTGACTCAGAGAATGCCAGAAAGCAGATCCTTTATATAGGCCATGGGGTGTGGCTCCATGACTCAGCACTTATCCAGGCCTGCCCCTCCCTTCCTTTTGCTGACGTCACCTCTCTATTCTCCGGAAGCGAGGATCTGTCCACTGCATCATTCCATCCCCATTTTGTCCCCAGCTGCCGGTAATCCTAGCTTGTGGCTGGCTTCAGGCGCGCATGCTATCGGAGGGAGGCATGCCAGGACATTCTCTTGTACTATCAGTGTCTGGCAGGAGATGAGAAGGGCCCGGCTGCGGCAAGGGGGGGCGAGAGAGGCACAACATTAGATCTGCCTGCTGCAGCCACCATGGTACATTTTCCCTAGGATGGTGCAGTAAGTGAAGAACTGGCTGCCTGATCCCAGGAAAAGGCTCAACTATGGCATAAAGATTTGTAGACAGATGTTACGTTCACAGTCCCATATGCTCCGAAGCATGTGTGTGAAAGTATAGTCCTTGCTCTTAAGAGAAGCTGCCTGAGCCCTCTTAAGTTTGCTTCAGTGGTGGTATTCAGTCAGTTCGGACCGGTTTGGGTGAACTGGTAGTAGCGACCTGCCAGTGGGGTGCTCCCCCCGCTCCCCGCCCGGTGCTATCCCATCCTATTTAGCTACATTTTCTAAGCCACATGCATGCGTGGATGCCATGCGTGGAAGCAAAGGGAATGCGTAGAAGACCGCGCGCATGCGGGGAAAATGGCATGCTCACATTTTCAGTGTGCGATGAACATTGAACAGTTACACAACACACAGTTATGTGAAACCCACCTCTGCTTTGCTTGTTCTTTTCTCAATGTCTGATACCCTTTTGTAGGTAACTTCAGCTGGACACAGAATTTTGTGTAATGCACAATATGTCTCAATCAATCTCCTATCAATCCGCTGCGGTGGCGCAGTGGTTAGATTGCAGTATTGCAGGCTACTTCTGCTGACTGCCAATTGCCAGCAGTTTGGCAGTTCAAATCTCACCAGGCTCAAGGTTTGACTCAGCCTTCCATCCTTTTGAGGTGGGTAGAATGAGGACCCAAATTGTTGGGGGCAATAGGGCTGAGCTCTGTAAACCACTTAGAAAGGGCTGTGAACAGGGGTGAAATGCTCTCGGATCGGATGGGATCGCACAATCCAGTAGCGATGGCAGCTGCTGGTTCGGAGGACTGGTAGCAAAAATCCCTGCCCCTGCCCCCTGCCTTTGCTGAGCCACACCATCTGCAGAGGTGTTTTTTTTTTACTTTTAAAAGCCGGTTTTGCTTCAGCCGAAACAGGCCTTTAAAAGTAAAAAACAGCAGAACCTTACTTGTACTCTTACTTGTAGAAAACATGTTTTCTACAAGTCAGGGTAGAGATTCTAAGGCACTTACCTGATTACTGATGAACGCATTGCCACAGCCCCAAAGCAGTTTCAGTTTCAGCCAAACAGAATCAATCGCTCAGCTAAGTTAGTTGTGTGTGTGTAAAGTGTGAAAGTTGGTTTTTGGTACCTCTTATTGTTTTGTAAAACTTTGTTTATTATTTTTATTATTTATTGTTATTGGCCACGCCCACCAATCCATCTGACCACCAAGCCACGCCCACCAATTAAGCCATGCCCACAGAACCAGTAGGGAAAATTTTTAGATTTCACCCCTGGCTGTGAAGCACTGTGAAGCGGTATGTAAGTCAAAGTGCTATTGCTAATCATCTGAGCTGTTTGGGCAAGAGAGTTGTGTTAATTTATGGTAGACAAAAAAAAATATCAGAAAGCATCTGGTAGCACTTTCTAAGGGTAAAAAGAAAATGTAAGGCATACGTTTTGGCAGCTAAAGCTCATTTTAAAAGTGAGCTGCTGCTCACAAAAACTTATATCTTGTAATAAAATTGGTTAATTGGAATGTTTGACTATTCCCTCCCTCCCTCCCTCTCTTTCTCTCTCCTCCCCTCCTTATCTATTACTATTGTCTATCTATCATCTATCTATTATCCATCATCTATTCCAGGGGTCTCCAACCTTGGGAACTTTAAGACTTGTGGACCAACTCCCAGAATTCCTCAGCCATCTATCTATCTATCTATCTATCTATCTATCTATCTATCTATCTATCTATCTATCTATCTATCTATCTATCTATCTATCTATCATTATCTATAATCTCTATCATCTATCTATCTCTATCTATCTATCTGCCTGTCTATCTATCTGTCTGTCTGTCTATATCTATCTATCTATCTATCTATCTATCTATCTATCTATCTATCGTCTATCTATCTATCATTATCTATAATATCTATCATCTCTTTCTCATATCTGTCTGTCTGTCTGTCTGTCTATCTCTATCTATCTATCTATCTATCTATCTATCTATCTATCTATCTATCTATCTATCTATCTATCTATCTATCTATCTATCTCTCTATCATCTATCATTATCGATAATCTCTATCATCTCTTTCTCATCGTCTGTCTGTCTGTCTATCTCTATCTATCTATCTATCTATCTATCTATCTATCTATCTATCTATCTATCTATCTATCTTTGTCTCTCATATAGGAAGGAAGGAAAGATTTACAGGACATATGATGACTGTCGTCAACATACACATATACAAGTACGTCTACTGCCTAGAATTATTATATAAATCCTGCAAATCCTTCCTTCCTTCCTTCCTTCCTTCCTTCCTTCCTTCCTTCCTTCCTTCCTTCCTTCCTTCCTTCCTTCCTCCCTCCCTCCTTCCCTCCCTCCCTCCTAGATCAGTATGCTTGCTAATTGCTCCTCTGCTTGAATACCAGGCTTCACAAGGAATTTCTCTCTGGTGCATAAACTCTTCGTGTACATACAGATAACAACAAGGTAACTCACAGATCATAAATTATAAGGTACAATCATATATCGTAAGATACAAACAGAAATCATAAGATACCAATGGGAGAAGAGTAGATGAGAAGATGTGAAGGATAAAAGGAATACAGGCCTACTACATGTGTAAATATCTTCAGACATGAGACAGTGCTGTGGGAATTAAGTGCTTAGCAGAGTGATGGGATGAGGAAGAAAAAACTATCTTCGTGTCTAGTTGTTTTGGCATGCAATGCCCCATAGCGGTGTCCCAAGGGGAGATGTTTAAACACTTCATGTGCAGGATATGAGGAGGGTCTGTAGGAACATGAACGAACACCAAGTGGCATCCGAGGTCAAAAATGTCCAATGTAATAAAATAGCAAGGCCCAAATCAGTTTCTAAGCAAAAAGTGAGGATTATTTGCAGAGGCTAATTGTGACCTTTCTCTCGCTTTTTGGTCGGCACTTTGAATTATGTGACTTTACAGCTGTCCCTGGCCCACAGCAGTTCACATTTCCTGGGGCTGCAGTTTGATTTCAGGAGAACCGTTGGGTTCTTGGTGTTCCTTTCAGACATTCTTCTCCTTGCAAGCTGATAATGAAATATTTGCAGGAACAGAAGAACAGAAGCCAAGCATTCCACTGTCGGAAGAAACATCCTTCTGGGTTCAGTTGCAAGTGGGGAAAAAGACACTGGATTCATGGAAGTGGCTTGGAAAGAAGGTTCATTGATGAACAGGATCCCATGGCTTGAGATCCTGAACAGAAAAGGGCCGAGATGCTGAGAGCACCTGGGTTTTTATGCCCTCTGTTGGGCTTTGAATTTGAGCTCATATTCTGATTGGTTGTCAGACTCCCATGGGGCCATGCAGGGGTAATGTTGTAGGTTGTCCTTTGAGTCCCAAGCTTGGTTGAGCCTTGATGGGTGATGCAATCTCCCCAGGTGCCATGTGGTGAGTTCTGTTGCTAGATGGGCAGAGGGCTAATCCTACCTTTGTCGGATCTTGGATGAGGGCATTTGCCTATGAATAGACCCAGTTATCTCTTAAGTGCTGACATCTGCTGTCAGCAACTGAGGAGGGTGCGGGCTATTAAGAGTGAGTCTGCTTCCTGCCTCTAAATAAAACATGTTTCCCATTTCTCATCCAGGGAAATATAATATTCTGCTTTTTTAATATTTCTTACAATATTTCATTTTCCTAGGAGAGTGTGGGTGCTAACTTCCTACACAACCCTATAGCCTCAACTTTTGGAAAAAACTCTTCAGTGCCATTTTGACAACATAACTTTATCCTTGCGATGATGGCGAATATCTGTAGCTCGGATGAAGGATGAGGGCGGAAGTTCATTCTCCAAGCTTGTCGGTTGGTTCCTGAATGCTTTGTTACCATCTTCAGCAGAGGTAACATCTTCAGCGGAGTTTAAGGGAGAAACGTTCAGAAACCAACCCACAAGTTCGGAAAACAAACTTCCACCCTCATAACCAGGGGTGGGATTCAGCCGGTTCAGACCGGTTCGGGTGAACCAGATGCTAATTTTACATCTGGTTCACCGAACCGGTAGTTGCAAAGACTGGCTGGCCCTGCCCACCCTGCCACACCCCTCCCAGGAGTCTCCACATGGCCCATTTTGGATGCCAGATAAGCTCAGGGTCTGTGCAGAGGCTCTGGGAGGGTGAAAAACGGGCCTCCCGGAAGTTCCGGAAGTCCAGAAAAAGGGCCATTTCCGGCCTCCAGAGGCCAAAAATGCCCCCCACCAATGGTGCATGAGGCCTAGTAGGCCACACCCATCATGGCCACGCCCACCCAGCAACAGGGCAGAGAACTGGTTGCTAACATTTTTGAATCCCACCCCTGCTCATAATTTTATCCTTTCTGAAATAAATGACAGCTAAAAAAATTTGCTAAAAGGGACGCGGTGGCTTAGTCGGTAAGACGCTGAGCTTGTTGATCGAAAGGTCGGCAGTTCAGCGGTTCAAATCCCACATGCCGCATAACGGGGTGAGCTCCCATTACTTGTCCCAGCTTCTGCCAACCTAGCAGTTCGAAAGCACGTAAAAAATGCAGGTAGAAAAATAGGGACCACCTTTGGTGGGAAGGTAACAGCGGTCCGTGCACCTTTGGTGTTGAGTCATGCCAGCCACATGACCACGGAGACGTCTTCGGACAGCGCTGGCTCTTGGGCTTTGAAATGGAGATGAGCCCCGTCCCCTAGAGTCGGGAACGACTAGCACGTATGCGTGAGGGGAACCTTTACCTTTACCTTAATAAATTTGCTGTGTGATAATTTGATCTAAAACAGATCTGGTGCGTTTCCCAAATTCGTACTATCACAGAGTCATTTCGGTGGGCTTCACAATGTGTTTTGAAGCATTGAAAAATCAGAGTGTAAAAGCTGGCCTTCTATTTGTTTAATTAAAACTTTTAATTAAATAGAAGGCCAGCTTTTACACTCTGTTTTTAAATTTAGGTTGTGTGTGTTGTTTTTTTTAAAAAGCCTTACGATTATGTCAAGAAGCAACAAGTGAAAGAGCAGTGATAGTAACAAATTTTCCTAGCTTTAAGAATTAGCAGGTGTGGTGAATTCTTTCTACGTTGCGAGAAACAGTAATAGTTCTAGACAAAATTTTCAAGTTCAGGAGGTTCAGTCTGACAATCAATGTAACTGTGGCCAAGGCTATAATTTTCTCAGTTGTAAAATGGGGTTGTGAAAAGCTGGAGCATGAAAAAAAAAAGCGGGAAGGAATGAAAAAGGTTGCCTTTGAATTGTGGTGCTAGAGAAAATTGGCGACAGCATCTTGGACCACAAGTAGAGCAAATTGTCCACTATTAAATGAAGCACAACTGGACTTCAGTTTTGAATAAAGAAACAAAAACTATAATACTTTGGAGACCAGAGGCAAAGACCTCAGAGATTAGAGTTTAATGAAAAGAAGGACTAGGGGAGACACGATAGCAGTGTTCCAATATCTCAGGGGCTTCCACAAAGAAGAGAGAGTCAAGCTATTCTCCAAAGCACCTGAAGGCAGGACAAGAAGCAATGGGTGGAAACTAATCAAGGAGAGAAGAAACCTAGAACTAAGGAGAAATTTCCTGAAAATGAGAACAATTAATCAGTGGAACAACTTGCCTCCAGAAGTTGTGAATGCTCCAACAGTGGAAGTTTTTAAGAAGATATTGGATAGCCATTTGTCTGAAGTGGTGTAGGGTTTCCTGCCTGGGCAGGGGGTTGGACTAGAAGACCTACAAGGTCCCTTCCAACTCTGTTGTTCTATGTTCAAGAGAAGACACCGATGTAGAATTTAGACTTTTTTATTGACACACAAGGAACTTGTCTTGGTGCATATGCTCTCGGTGTACATAAAAGAAAAGATACGTTCATCAAGAATCATAAGGTACAACAATTAATGACAGTCATAGGGGACAAATAAGCAATCAGGAAACAATCAATATCAATATAAATAGTAAGGATACAAGCAACAAAGTTACAATCATAGAGTCATAAGTGGAAGAAGATGGGTGATGGGAATGATGAGAAGATTAATAGTAGTGCAGATTTAGTAAATAGTTTGACAGTGTTGAGGGAATTATTTGTTTAGCAGAGTGATGGCATTCGGGAAAAAACTGTTCTTGTGTCTAATTGTTCTGATGTGCAGTGCTCTATAGCATTGTTTTGAGGGTAGGAGTTGAAATAGTTTATGTCCAGGATGTGAGGGATCTGTAAATATTTTCACAGCCCTCTTTTTGATTCGTGCAGTATACAGGTCCTCAATGGAAGGCAGGTTGGTAGCCATTGTTTTTTCTGCAGTTCTAATTATCCCCTGAAGTCTGTGTCTGTCTTGTTGGGTTGCAGAACCAAACCAGACAGTTATGGAGGTACAGATGACAGACTCAATAATTCCTCTGTAGAACTGGATCAGCAGATCCTTGGGCAGTTTGAGCTTTTTGAGTTGGCGCAGAAAGAACATTCTTTGTTGTGCTTTTTTGATGACGTTTTTGATGTTAGCTGTCCATTTTAGATCTTGCGATATGGTAGAACCTAGAAATTTGAAGGTCTCTACTGTTGATACTGTGTTGTCTAGTATTGTCAGAGGTAGAAGTATGGGAGGGTTTCTCCTAAAATCTACCACCATTTCTATGGTTTTGAGTGTATTCAGTTTCAGATTGTTCCGGTCGCATCATGAAGCTAGTTGTTCAACCTCCCATCTCTATGCAGATTCATCATTGTGTCGAATGAGATCGATCACTGTTGTGTCATCTGCAAACTTCAGTAGTTTAACAGATGGGTCGTTAGAGAAAAAATAGGAGGTAACTGAAAAAAAAAAAGAAGATTGACAGAAAACAAGTTATCTAGACAGTAGCACTGACGATACTGACATAAGCTTACAAGAATTCAGAACGGCATTTATTGATGGACAATTGTGGCAAAATGTTGTTCACTGGATTGTGAAGAGTCAGAAACTACTGAATGACTCCAAAACAACAATCCCATAGATTTACTCGCTGATGGATCCATGGTTGATTTTTTTTTATCTCCCTGTTGGAGATAAAGTAACATGAATGTCTGATGTCCTGACATTCTTATTATGGATTTTCAGAAAGCATCCAATTAGTGAAATGTCTATAGAGATTCTCAGTCATCCAGGTCATGATTGTCCCAGAACTGAACAAGCTTCTTGGATGAGAAGTGAAACGTCTTTATTTATTTATTTATTTATTTTTATTTCTTTATTTTTGTCACAACATCATATAAAAAGGATTATATAGTATATAAACATATATATGAGTAAATATTAGGAGGTATAAGCATCAATATATATATATAGGAAGAAGAAAAGAAAAACAATAGGACAGGAACGGTAGGCACGTTTGTGCGCTTATGCACGCCCCTTATGGTCCTCTTAGGAATGGGGTGAGGTCAATAGTAGAAAGTTTTTGGTTAAAGCTTTTGGGATTATGGGAAGAGACCACAGAGTCAGGTAAAGTATTCCAAGCACTGATGATTCTGTTACAGAAGTCATATTTTCTGCAATCTAGATTAAAGCGGTTGACATTAAGTTTAAATCTATTGGTTGCTCTTGTATTGTTGCAATTAAAGCTGAAGTAGTCTTTAACAGGAAGGACATTACAATAGATGATTCTGTGAGTTAAACTTAGGTCCTGTCGAAGGTGACGGAGTTCCAAGTTTTCTAAGTCTAGGATTTCAAGTCTGGTGGGTTAATTTTGTTGTTTTCAGAGGAATGGAGAACTCTTCTTGTGAAATATTTCTGGACATGTTCAATTGTATTGATGTCAGAAATGTGGTGAGGGTTCCAGACAGGTGAGCTGTATTCTAGAATTGGTCTAGCAAATGTTTTATATGCTCTGGTTAGTAGTGTGGTGTTTTTGGAAAAGAAGCTACGCAGGATTAGGTTTACAACTCTTCAAGGAAAAACAAAGTCATCCAGATCAGTGGTCACCAACCAGTGGTCCATGAGAAAATTTTGGTGGTCCGCAGAATAATTATTTCCATTTTTTATATTTCACTAAATATTATTTATCTTTTTAAAAAATTCCTATTATGAATTTAGTGGTCCCTGTGGTCCGAAAGGTTGGTGACCCCTGATCCAGGTGATGGTTGTCCCAGAACTGAAGAAGCTTCTTGGATGAGAAGTGAAACGTCTTCAAGGAAAAACAAAGTCCAGTTGCCTTCTGAAAAAAAAGCATCTGGCTAATTGATGATTCTGGATCTCTTAAATGGCTTCATCCATTAATGTAGAAATATTGCTTCTGAGATTTTATTTTTAAGATTATTTCGGGGACTATAAAAATAGAGTTCAAGTTACAGCCTAAGAACCATTTAATCTAACATTCTAAGTAAACTGAGCTCAACAGAATTGGAAAAAATCACTTTTGGTCATGATATAAATGACCTGATTATCATTTTTAATTTAACAAAGATATATATATATATATATATATATATATATATATATATATATATATATATATATATATATATATATATATATATATATATATATGTTTTCTCCCGTGTAAAATTGGAAGTGTCTTGGCGTTTTGAAGTCTCATTCGTCATCTTCAGGCTTCAGCTTCGTGCTTCTGGGAGCAATGTGTGATCGCAGCTGTTTCCTCCCTTCAACCGCCAGTGTGGATTTAAACTGATTGGGTGGGAGCTTGGCTGTGCTCTGATTGGATGGGGTTTTTTCTGTGCTCTGATTGGCTGGGGGTGTGTCCTGTGTTGGTGGGGGCTTGGTTGTGCTCAGTCTAGTCTGTGCTGCAGGGGGATTTGAGCTGGTGAGCTGCATAGCTGTTGTTTGGCTTTGTGGTCGTGCTACATCTTCATAGTGGGTGTCAGTCTGCTGCATGAATGGATTGGAGGGGTTTGAAATGGCTAATGTTGCAGCTGCGGTCTGGCTTCTGGTCCTTGGTCGTGCTTCATGATCAGTGTGGGTTTGGGTCTGAGACTTCGTCGAAACGTCGCCAAGACACTTCCAATTTGAACTGATTGGGTGGGGGCTTGAACTGATTGGGTGGGAGCTTGAACCAATCAGAGCACAAAAAAACCCCCATCCAATCAGAGCACAGCCAAGCTCCCACCCAATCAGTTCAAACCCCCACTAGCAGTTAAAAAGGAAGAAACTTATTTATTTATTTATTTATTTATTTATTTATTTATTTTTATTTCACTAAATATTATTTATCTTTTTAAAAAATTCCTATTATGAATTTAGTGGTCCCTGTGGTCCGAAAGGTTGGTGACCCCTGATCCAGGTGATGGTTGTCCCAGAACTGAAGAAGCTTCTTGGATGAGAAGTGAAACGTCTTCAAGGAAAAACAAAGTCCAGTTGCCTTCTGAAAAAAAAGCATCTGGCTAATTGATGATTCTGGATCTCTTAAATGGCTTCATCCATTAATGTAGAAATATTGCTTCTGAGATTTTATTTTTAAGATTATTTGGGACTATAAAAATAGAGTTCAAGTTACAGCCTAAGAACCATTTAATCTAACATTCTAAGTAAACTGAGCTCAACAGAATTGGAAAAATCACTTTTGGTCATGATATAAATGACCTGATTATCATTTTAATTTAACAAAGATATATATATATATATATATATTTTCTCCCATGTAAAATTGGAAGTGTCTTGGCGACGTTTGACAAGTCTCATTCGTCATCTTCAGGCTTCAACCGTGCTTCTGGGAGCAATGTGTGAGCGCAGCTGTTTCCTCCCTTCAACCGCCAGTGGGGATTTAAACTGATTGGGTGGGAGCTTGGCTGTGCTCTGATTGGATGGGGTTTTTTCTGTGCTCTGATTGGCTGGGGGTGTGTCCTGTGTTGGTGAGGGCTTGGTTGTGCTCAGTCTAGTCTGTGCTGCAGGGGGATTTGAGCTGGTGAGCTGCATAGCTGTTGTTTGGCTTTGTGGTCGTGCTACATCTTCATAGTGGGTGTCAGTCTGCTGCATGAATGGATTGGAGGGGTTTGAAATGGCTAATGTTGCAGCTGCGGTCTGGCTTCTGGTCCTTGGTCGTATATATATATATATATATATATATATATATATATATATATATATATATATATATATATACTCTCTATATATATATATTTTCTCCCATGTAAAATTGGAAGTGTCTTGGCGTTTTGAAGTCTCATTGTCATCTTCAGGCTTCAACCGTGCTTCTGGGAGCAATGTGTGATCGCAGCTGTTTCCTCCTTCAACCGCCAGTGTGGATTTAAACTGATTGGGTGGGAGCTTGGCTGTGCTCTGATTGGCTGGGGGTGTGTCCTGTGTTGGTGGGGGCTTGAACTGATTGGGTGGGAGCTTGGCTGTGCTCTGATTGGCTGGGGGTGTGTCCTGTGTTGGTGGGGGCTTGAACTGATTGGGTGGGAGCTTGAACCAATCAGAGCACAAAAACCCCATCCAATCAGAGCACAGCCAAGCTCCCACCCAATCAGTTCAAACCCCCACTAGCAGTTAAAAGGAAGAAACAGCTGCAATCACACATTGCTCCCAGAATGGGGTGAGGTCAATAGTAGAAAGTTTTGGTTAAAGCTTTTGGGATTATGGGAAGAGACCACAGAGTCAGGTAAAGTATTCCAAGCACTGATGATTCTGTTACAGAAGTCATATTTTCTGCAATCTAGATTAAAGCGGTTGACATTAAGTTTAAATCTATTGGTTGCTCTTGTATTGTTGCAATTAAAGCTGAAGTAGTCTTTAACAGGAAGGACATTACAATAGATGATTCTGTGAGTTAAACTTAGGTCCTGTCGAAGGTGACGGAGTTCCAAGTTTTCTAAGTCTAGGATTTCAAGTCTGGTGGGTTAATTTTGTTGTTTTCAGAGGAATGGAGAACTCTTCTTGTGAAATATTTCTGGACATGTTCAATTGTATTGATGTCAGAAATGTGGTGAGGGTTCCAGACAGGTGAGCTGTATTCTAGAATTGGTCTAGCAAATGTTTTATATGCTCTGGTTAGTAGTGTGGTGTTTTTGGAAAAGAAGCTACGCAGGATTAGGTTTACAACTCTTCAAGGAAAAACAAAGTCATCCAGGTCAGTGGTTACCAACCAATGGTCCATGAGAAAATTTTGGTGGTCCGCAGAAAAACTATTTCCATTTTTTATATTGCACTAAATACTATTTATCTTTTTAAAAAATTCCTATTATGAATTTAGTGGTCCCTGTGGTCCGAAAGGTTGGTGACCCCTGATCCAGGTGATGGTTGTCCCAGAACTGAAGAAGCTTCTTGGATGAGAAGTGAAACGTCTTCAAGGAAAAACAAAGTCCAGTTGCCTTCTGAAAAAAAAGCATCTGGCTAATTGATGATTCTGGATCTCTTAAATGGCTTCATCCATTAATGTAGAAATATTGCTTCTGAGATTTTATTTTTAAGATTATTTCGGGGACTATAAAAATAGAGTTCAAGTTACAGCCTAAGAACCATTTAATCTAACATTCTAAGTAAACTGAGCTCAACAGAATTGGAAAAAATCACTTTTGGTCATGATATAAATGACCTGATTATCATTTTTAATTTAACAAAGATATATATATATATATATATATATATATATATATATATATATATATATATATATATATATATATATATATATATATATATATATATTTTCTCCCATGTAAAATTGGAAGTGTCTTGGCATTTGATGAAGTCTCATTGTCATCTTCAGGCTTCAACCGTGCTTCTGGGAGCAATGTGTGATCGCAGCTGTTTCCTCCCTTCAACCGCCAGTGGGGATTTAAACTGATTGGGTGGGAGCTTGGCTGTGCTCTGATTGGATGGGGTTTTTTCTGTGCTCTGATTGGCTGGGGGTGTGTCCTGTGTTGGTGGGGGCTTGGTTGTGCTCAGTCTAGTCTGTGCTGCAGGGGGATTTGAGCTGGTGAGCTGCATAGCTGTTGTTTGGCTTTGTGGTCGTGCTACATCTTCATAGTGGGTGTCAGTCTGCTGCATGAATGGATTGGAGGGGTTTGAAATGGCTAATGTTGCAGCTGCGTCTGGCTTCTGGTCCTTGGTGTGCTTCATGATCAGTGTGGGTTTGGGTCTGAGACTTCGTCAAACGTCGCCAAGACACTTCAATTTGAACTGATTGGGTCTTGAACTGATTGGGTGGGAGCTTGAACCAATCAGAGCACAAAAACCCCACCCAATCAGAGCACAGCCAAGCTCCCACCCAATCAGTTCAACCCCCCACTAGCAGTTAAAAAGGAAGAAACAGCTGCAATCACACATTGCTCCCAGAAGCACGAAGCTGAAGCCTGAAGATGACGAATGAGACTTTGTCGAAACGTCGCCAAGACACTTCTAATTTTACATGGGAGAAAACCCGAACAACCAAAGACCAGGATTGAAACACCTTTATCTTAGGGCTAATTTGATTTTGATCTCAGATTCACTGTATCAACTCTGTCCACTTGATAGCTGAGATTTATTCTAATTTGGATACTTAATAAATGGAGATGAAGCTCATATTTATCCGGTTCTTTCTTTACTCAACCTTTCCTATCAAGGAAGTGATGCTTTCTTTAAGCAGAGAAATTCCATTCGGTTGCCGTGGCTCTAAATAACCGATGCTCATATTCATGCTGAATTTTCCTCTGCAGGCTTTGAAACATCTTGAATCAATTGGATGGAAAATCAGCTGTGTTCCATTTCTTTTCCAGGGGAAAAAGACCATTTGGTATGAAATTGGTATGGACGGAAAATGCCGAATTCTTGAATTAATGCAGTTAAAGTAGGAGGTCCAGATGCATGTGTGAATATTCTGTCTTCTTTTCTCCAACAGCAGAATTCATGAAACAGATATGGACTTGAGGGTGGAGGTTCGTTCTCCAAGCTTTATCATTGGTTTCTGAAAGTTTTGTTACCAGGCTAGGTAACATCTTCAGCGGAATTTAGGAGATGTGTTGTGGTCCATCAGAAGCCTACAGAGCTGGCAATGGAGTCGGACAGCGATGAGGCTGAGATGAGGCCAGGGCCATCGGGAAATGAGGTGCAGACTCCAGAGCCTCCAGAGACTGATAGTAGTGAGGCAGAGGAAGAGGAAGAACCTGTTCCTAATGCACGCATGAGAAGAGCTGCCAGAAGGCAAGAGCAGCTCAAGCAGAGAGGACAACTCGGGAGTAGGACCAAGAGATGATTGGCCCCTCCCGTAAGGCTTAATAACAGACCAGCTTGCCAGAAAACAATGTTGTAGCTGCGTCCTCTACTTCGTGTATGTCTTTGTTTTTGTGGCTTCTGGACATTTGCCAGGAAGGGCGTTTGGCAGTTTGCCTAATTGGACTAAGGTTTGTGAGATAACTGAGGAATTTGTGTTGGGAGGCATTTGTTTTACTTTGAGTTGAACGATGCTGGGAATGAAGTAATTCCCAGCTGTTAGAATAAAGTTTATTTTTCCACAGACTGAGTTTATTACTACCTACTTGGGCCTGGGTCACAACAAGATGTCAGTGTTGGTGTTCTTCTGTTTTTAAAGGCCTTGTGTGATCGGTAGGCCTTGTGATGGTGAGGTCATGTCCGGTATGGGTCTTGTGATAGGTCACATTAAGTGAGGGTATTGTGATGGGTATTGTGGTGAGTCAGGTCTGGGTCACATCCAGTGGTGGATTTCACATTATATTACTACCGGTTTTCCACACACTCACATGCTTGCTTCGTGCGCATGTGTCAGGGTGAAATCCAGCAGGTTCTGACAGGTTCTGGAGAACCGGTAGTGGAAATTTTGAGCAGTTTGGAGAACTGGCAAATACCACCTCTGGCTGGCCCCAGATTTACGTGGGAATAGAGATTTTGCAATATCCTTCCCCCAGGAGTGGGGCGGGAATGGAGATTTTGCACCATCCTTCCCCTGGAGTAGGGTGGGAATGGAGATTTTGCAGCATCCTTCCCCTAGAGTGGGGTGGCAAAGGAGATTTTGCAGTATCCTTTCCCCTGGAGTGGGATGGCAATGGAGATTTTGCAGTATCCTTCCCCTGGAGTGGGGTGGGAATGGAGGTTTTGCAGTATCCTTCCCCCGGAGTGGGGTGGGAATGGGGATTTTGCAGTAGCCTCCCCCTGCAGTGGGGTGGGAATGGAGATTTTGCAGTATCCTTCCCCTTGAGTGGGGTGGGAATGGGGGTTTTACAGTATCCTTCCCCTGTCACACCCACCAATCCATGCCCACAGTATTAAAAAAAATTTGGATTTCACCACTGGCGTGCGTGCCCATTTCACATGTGCACCTATGTTACACACATGCGCCCGGCCTTCCGCACATGCACTTTGCTCATGTGCAGGCCTTCTGTGCATGCGCCCGGCCTCAAAAACGTGCCTAAATAGGATGGCATAGAACTGGGGTGGACGGGCGAGTAGGTGGGCCCACACGCGATTTCTGGTCCCAGTTCGGGGGAACCAGTTTGAGCCAGCTGAATACCACCTCTGATCACGTCAAATGAGACTCTTGTGATGGGTCAGGTCTGGATCACATCAGGTGAGGATCTTGTGATCTCCCTATCACAATACTATTTAGTTGCCAATCATCACCCCAAATTCAATCACGTGATCTTGGGGAGAAGGACAGCCATCAAAATTTCGAATCCTGATGTGCAGAAATGAGTAAATTGACATTTGAAATTAGAGAGCAGGAAGATAAACAACGTTATAAGATATGGGATTCATTTTATCGATGGTTAGGGGAAAAATATGTTAATGAAGTTTGAGAGGGGTTTTTATAATAGAAGAATTGCTGAAATACATACTGATTTAAGATGAGGAAATGAATGATGTAATATGATCAACACAAAACCTAGAATATTTACATGAAATGAGGGAAGAAATACTTATAGTTAATTAAATGATTAATTGACCAAAATATTTGGATATCTATCAGATTGATAAAACGTAAAACGAGATAAATCATATGTTATGTATATGCTGAAATTGCACAAAAGATTTGTATTCAACCAACCGACACACTGTATTTGTATTGAAGATGTTTTTATGTTTGTTTGTCTAAAAAAAAAAAAAACTTTTAAAAAAAATTCGAATCCTGGAGATCCGTTGTAATTTTGAATGGTTGCTAAGCAACCGGCTGTAAGGCGAGGACTATTTGTACCGTAACGTTTTGCTGCTTCATAACACTAAGTTAAATTCAAAACGCCTGAGATGATTCCTCCCGAAAATCAGATGGAAAAAATTGATTTTTGTGGGAGAATTAAAAATGTGTCGCTGAAATTAAATCAGAATTTATTTATTTTTACCATGCCATTCCCTGATCTTTTTCAAGGACGCAGAAGTCCATCCTACATCCTATCAAGTGGCAGCAACTGTTGTGGACCGCCAGCGGCCTGCGGAGCTGGCAGTGGAGTTGGACAGTGAGGAGGCTGGGGCGGACCATGGGCCAATCCTGGAGTCAGGGGAAGGCTTGGATGAGGGCTCTGCGTCGGAGGCAGAGATGGGGCCAGGGACATCTGGGAGCGATGTGCGGACTCCGGAGCCTCCAGAGGTGGACAGCAAAGAGGCAGAGGAACAGCGGGAGCCTGTTCCTAGTGCACATATGCGAAGAGCTGCCAAAAGGCAAGAGCAATTGAAGAAAAAAGGACAACTCAGGAGTAAGGCCAGGAGATGATTGGCCCCTCCTATAAGGCTTAAAAGAGCAGCAACTGTTCTTCGGCTCTTTGTAGGAAAGCAAGGTTGCTACACTTGTTTCTTGTCTCCTGTTTCTGAACTTCATGGGGTTTTTGCCAAGAAAAGCCTTTGTCAGGGTGCCAAAGAAAACAAAGGTTTGTGATAAGGCCGAAGGACTTTTTCTGAAGGATTTTATTTTGGACTTAATTTTGACTCAGCTGAGAACGAAGTAATTGTCAGCTGTTCTAATAAAATGTGTCTCTTTAGGACTGATTATGTCTGGTAATAGCTACCTGGGCCTAGGTCACAACAGCAACTGTCCAATTTTAATAAGGAGCCATATAAAACATTTCATCGAAATAAAGTAAGGTGGGGAAAAAAAAGAGCTCAAATTATGAATTCTGAAACCCGGGGAGAAATTTGCATATGAAAGAGTTCGCTAGAGAATTGTCTGGGACAAAGTTTCTTCTTGTTCTTTTTTTTTTCCTTTTTCTTAAACGGTGATGAATTTAATGGCAAGCCTTGAAGAGATTGGGTTCTTTGACACAACATTTCAATTCACCTTCTCTTAATTCCCTGCTATGCCTTATTCCTATCAGGAGTGGGAGGGAAATTAAAAACCTAGAATGCTTCTGTGCATATATAAAAATATAAAATGACACAAAGGACAGGAAAAGAAAGGGGAAAAAACACCCCACTTGCTACTAGAAGATATCAGGTGAAATGTTTGCATTGCTTCATCCACCTTAGCCTCCAAACCATTTCTGTTTGTAAGTGCACAGCCCAACTTCCCTATCACTAGAACTCATCAAATTTAGAGATGACACTAAGCTGGCAGGAATAGCCAATATTCCCGATGACAAATTTGAACCAGGGGTGAAATCCAGCAGATTCTGACAGGTTCTGGAGAACCGGTAGCAGAAATTTTGAGTAGTTTGGACAACTGGCAAATACCACCTCTAGCTGTCCCCAGAGTGGCATGGGAATGGAGACTTTGCAGTATCCTTCCCCTGGGAGGGAATGGAGATGTTGCAGTAGCCTTCCCAGTGGTGGGATTCAAGTAATTTAACAACCGGTTCTCTGCCCTAATGATTTCTTCCAACAACCAGTTTGCCAAACTGTTCAGACAGTTAACAACTGGTTGTCCCGAAGTGGTGCGAACTGGCTGAATCCCACCACTGATCCTTCCCCCAGGAGTGAGATGGGAATGGAGATTTTGCTGTATCCTTCCCCTGGAATGGGGAGGGAATGGAGATTTTGCAGTATCCTTCCCCTGGGCTGGGGTGGGAATGGAAATTTTGCAGTATCCTTCCCCTGGAATGGGGAGGGAATGGAGATTTTGCAGTATCCTTCCCCAGGAGTGCAGAGGGAATGGGGATTTTGCAGTATCCTTCCCACAGGAGTGGGGTAGGAATGGAGATTTTGCAGTGTTCTTCCCCAAGCCACACCCACAGAACTGGTAGTAGAAATGAATTCCACCATTGATTTGAAAACTGGCCCCAATAAAATGAAATTCAACATAGACAAAAATAATGTTTTTACACTTAGGCAGGAAAAATCAGACATACAGATACAGGTTAGGCAAAACTTGGCTTGATAGCAGTAACTATGAGAGGGATGTAATGTATTTGACTTTTGGAGGGAAAATACATGTTGATGATGTTGATGATGATGTATTGATGATGGTGCCTCAGCCAGAATGGTATATAAGGAGAGCTTCTCCCAGTGGTGGGATTCAGCCAGTTCGCACCACTTCAGGAGAACCGGTTGTTAACTTTCTGAGCAGTTTGGCAAACTGGTTTTTGAAAGAAATCATTAGGGCAGAGAAACGGTTGTTAAATTACTTGAATCCCACCACTGGCTTCTCCTGTGGTTTATTTGCTACAATTCCATTGCAGAATGGAATGGAACCACTTAAATATGAGCCAGCTGTGTGGGGCAGCTATCAAAAAAAAAGCCAATGCAACTCTTGATTGCATTAACGAAGGGGTAGAATTAAGATCGGGGAGGTACTAGTACCATTCTATAAAGCTTTAATAAGGCCACACCTGGAATACTGCCTACAATTTTGGTCGAACATTATAAAAAAAAGATGTGGAGATTCTAGAAAGAGTGCAGAGAAGAGCAACCAGGATGATGAGGGGACTGGAGGCTAAAATATACGATGAACAGCTGCAGGAACTGGGCATGGCTAGTCTAGTGAAGAGAAGGACCAGGGGAGACATGATACCAGTCTTCTAATACTTGAGGGGCTGCAGCAGAGAGGAAGGGGGTCAGGCTATTTTCCAAGGCACCTGAAGGCCAGACAAGGAACAATGGGTGGAAACTGACCAAGGAGAGATTCAACCTAGAAATAAGGAGAAATTTTCCAACAGTGAGAACCATCAACCCATGGAACAACTTGCCTTCAAAAGTTGTGGTTGCCCCATCACTGGAGGCTTTCAAGAAGTGACTGGACACATTCTCGTCTGAAATGGTGTAGGGTCTCCTGCTTAGGCAGGGGGTTGGACTAGATGACCTCCAAGATCCCATCCAACTCTGTTATTCTATGATCAAGAGAAGACACCGATGTAGAATTTAGAATTTTTTATTGGCCAAGTATGACTGGACACACAAAGAATTTGTCTTGGTGTATACGCTCTCAGTGTACATAAAAGAAAAGATATGTTCATCAAGAATCATGAGGTCCAACACTTAATGACAGTCATAGGCTACAAATAAGCAATCAAGAAACAATATCAATATAAATCGTAAGGATACAAGCAACAAAGTTACATTCATACAGTCATAAGTGGGAAGAGATGGGTGATGGGAACGATGAGAAGATTAATAGTAGTGTAGACTTAGTCAATAGTTTGACAGTGTTGAGGGAATTATTTATTTAGCAGAGTGATGGCATTGGGCAAAAAACTGTTCTTGTGTCTAGTTGTTCTGGTGTGCTGTGCTCTATAGCATCGTTTTGAGAGTAGGAGTTGAAACAGTTTATGTCCAGGATGTGAGGGGTTTGTAAACATTTTCACAGCCTTCTTTTTGACTCGTGCAGTATACAGGTCCTCAATGGAAGGCAGGCTGGTAGCCATGGTTTTTTCTGCAGTTCTAATGATCCTCTGAAGTCTGTGTCTGTTATTCTCTTATTCCTGATCGCTTCTTATTTTCCATACAAATTTGTTTGCAAAATATGGCATCTAAACTGAAAGCACCCGAAATCCCTTTGCAAGGGTGTAGTAGGCTGGGCATATATGCATTTGCTTTATCACATAATGAGTTATTTCTGCTTCACAGGAAACAATATGCATCACCTTTCACCCGAGCTAC
Source organism: Ahaetulla prasina (assembly GCF_028640845.1). Classification (NCBI taxonomy): domain Eukaryota; kingdom Metazoa; phylum Chordata; class Lepidosauria; order Squamata; family Colubridae; genus Ahaetulla; species Ahaetulla prasina. The sequence continues at coordinate 8,315,839 of NC_080546.1, read as the reverse complement.
TACGTGTGAGAGCCCATGCAGGGATGGCTTTTATGAGAAGACAAAACAATAGACTTTTCTGAGAGACTCATTTTGCAAATTTTATGCCTGAGGTAAGTCTGAGACACTTAACCAACTGCTGCTACAGAGCATTACACGCAAGGTTAAGCTTCAATTGGACAGCATTTTATTGTCTCTCCCTCTCTCTTCAGTCCACTACAGAGAGGTTCAGCAAATAAAGTAAAATTTAAAAACACATTTCCTGTTTCAAGTCTTAATGGGAGGTAAGAAGGAGTGGGTTTTTCCACAGGTGAAAAGTTTTTAGAGGCAGAAAAGAATTTCTCAGAAAGGAATCAAGGAACAAAACCTCCTACATATTATTCTTTAGTTCTCCTAAATTGTATATTTCCCTCAACAACCATATAATGATATACTAAAGTAAAGGTAAAGGTTCCCCTCGCACATATGTGCTAGTTGTTCCCGACACTAGTGGGTGGTGCTCATCTCCGTTTCAAAGCCGAAGAGCCAGCACTGTCCAAAGATGTCTCCGTGGTCATGTGGCTGGCATGAGTCAATGCCAAAGGCGCACGGAATTCTGTTCCCTTCCCACCAAAGGTGGTCCCTATTTTTTCTACTTGCATTTTTTACCTGCTTTCGAACTGCTAGGTTGGCAGAAGCTGGGACAAGTAACGGGAGCGCACCCCATTATGCGGCACTAGGGGATTTTGAACTGCTGAATTGCTGACCTTTTGATTGACAAGCTCAGCATCTTAGCCACTGAGCCACCGCATCCCTAATGATATAGTAATACTATACTATACTAATTTTATATTATACCATGTTATAACGTATAATATATTGTACTACAAAGTAATATAATGTAATTTATTATAATTTATTATAATGTATTGTGTTATATCATATATTACACACACATATATGCATGTATATATGTGTGTAATCTATATATGTGCATGTATATGAATATATATATATATATATGTGTGTGTGTGTGTGTGTGTGTGTGTAGGGGTATGTGTGTATATATATATATATATATATATATGTATATGTATATGTATATGTATATGTATATGTATGTGTGTGTGTATGTATATATATATATTTTCATTAAATCATCTTCAGGCTTCAGCTTCGTGCTTCTGGGAGCAATATATATATATATATATATATATATATATATATATATATATATATATATATATATATATATATATATATAAACAATTTATAAACAGAAAAAACAATTGCTACCAACCTGCCTTCCATTGAGGACCTGTATACTTCACAAGTCAAAAAGAGGGCTGTGAAAGTATCTACAGACCCGACACAGCCTGGACATAAACTCCTATCCTCATGCACACCAGAACAACTAGACACAAGAACAGTTTTTTCCCGAACGCCATCACTCTGCTAATCAAATGTATCCGTCTTTTTATGTACACTGAGAGCATATGCACCAAAGACAAATTCCTTGTGTGTCCAATCATACTTGGCCAATAAAAATTCTATTCTATTCTATTCTATTCTATTCTATTCTATTCTATTCTATTCTATTCTATTCTATTCTATTCTATTCTATTCTATTCTAAATGATATAATACAATCTATTATAATACAATCTATTATAGTACAATATAATACATTATATGATATCGACTGGAAAAATGAAGAAGCTAAAGTCCTCTGGGACTTTAGAATTCCGACAGACAAGCACCACTCCAAATTTAACAATCGTCGATAAAAAAATATAAAAGTCTGAATAATGGACATAGCAGTAACTGGAGAAAGCAGAAGAGAAAGATGACAACAAAATACAAAGACATGCAAAAAGGAGGAGAATGGCTGTAAGCCAAAGAAAACAAAGGTAATAACAGTAATAGGCTAATTGGGCACAATCCCAATACAACTCCTCTGAATACAACAAAATACCTTATGCCACCAGACTTGAAATCCTGGGTTTAGAAAATTTAGAACTTATGCCGCCTTCGGCATGACCTGAGTTTAACTCATAGAATCATCCGTTACAATGACCTTCCTGTCGAAGACTACTTCAGCTTCAATTGCAACAATACACGAGCACACAATAGATTTAAGCTTAATGTGAACCGCTCCAATCTTGATTGCAGAAAATATGACTTCAGTAACAGAGTTGTTAATGCCTGGAATGCACTACCAGACTCTGTGGTCTCTTCCCCAAATCCCCAAAGCTTTAACCAAAAACTATCTACTATCGACCTCACCCCATTTCTAAGAGGTCTGTAAGGGGCATGCATAAGAGCACAAGCGTGCCTACCATTCCTGTCCTAATGTTTCCTTTCATTATATCCAATTAATATAGTTATTACATACTCATACTTATATATATGCTTATATATTGTATAATTATTTCATGCTTATGCTTAGATATACTGTGTGAATAAATAAATAAATAAATAAATAAATAAGTAAATAAGTAAATAAGTAAATAAGTAAATAAGTAAATAAATAAATAAATAAACTGCAGCACCGCTTGAATACCACCAGCATTGACAAAAATCACCATCTGTCAATTGCAGAAGGCAGCTTCATTTGGAACGGCTTACATCTTGCGGTGAAAGCTGTAACCCCATGGAAAGACATCAGTTTATCTCACTCCCACGGGAAGTGCTGGATAGGCGGATACAAAAATGCCACATCCAATCTAAACATCTGGCTGAACTCTGTGACAAACCATAATATTATTCGATAATACAGTTTTATTACATTTTATACTTTTCTATAAAACTCATCTTGAGCGAAGGCACTTTTAGGCATAGCCTGGGTGAGTACGCGTTCCGTCTTCATAATATGACGTTCCTCTCATAATGATTTTTAAACTCTATATTTACTTTAACTTTATCATACCATTAAAAAAAAAATCATGCCGCCCAAACCTCAGGCCATGTGCTAATTCTAGCAATCTCTTACTTCTTAGCAACAGCCGTTCTTTCATCCAAACCAAACAGCAGGCAGCAAAACACAATTTAAAATTGGGCAATCCCAAGCCACTTTTTCCTTTGCATCTTGCAAAAAAAATCTTACCTAAAAGGAGAATACTTGTAGCTCAGGGTTAAACGAGGAATCTTTGGTGCTCTCTGAGGTTGATTGTTCAAAGGCAGACGTTTCATTACCAAACTAGGTAATGTCATCAGCACTAGAAAGAAGTGAGGTTTGCAGGGAGGAGGAGGAAGAAGGGGAGAAGAGAAACTTTGTGTCCTTAGTGCTATCTGAACTTGGCGATGTTCTCGCAGGTGTTTCATTACCAAACAAGGTAACATCATCAGTGCTAGTAAGGAGTGAGGTTTACTCTCAGTTTACCATATTTTTCAGAGTATAAGACGCACTTTAGTTCTTGGGGAGGAAAATGAGAAAAAAGCTGATTGGCAGGTGGATCGGCCTCCCGGAATACCCCCAATCAGCTGTTACCAGAGGTGAATTTTAGCAACAGGTTCCTTGGTTGTGAGTTCTGTGCCTTGCTTCTTTTTGCTTTTTTTTTTCTGCCTCTGAAACTTCTGAAACTCTGTTTCAGAAAAAAACTTTTATTTCTGCTTCTGAAAGCCTCCGAAACAGCTTCAGAAAAAAAGCCTCTGAAGCTCTGTTTGGGGGCTTTTTTTCTGAAGCTCTGTTTGGGGTCTTCTTTTCTGAATCTCTGTTTGGGGGCTTCTTTTCTAAATCTCTGTTTGGGGGCTTCTTTCCTGAAGCTTCATTTCTGATGCTTTTTTCAGCCTCTGAAACCTCTGTTTGAGAAGCTGGGCAGGGCTACATTCAGAGTATAAGATGCACCCAGATTTTCACCCTCTTTTTTGGGGGGGAAAAGGTGCGTCTTATACTCTGAAAAATACAGTATATTTTACTGCAGGGATATCAAACTCAATTTCATTGTGCATTGTGTTTGACCTTGAGTGTATGTGTGTGTGTGGGCATGTGGCTGGAATGGACGTGGACAGGGTGGGCATGGCCAGTACAATGTCATTTGTGTTGGGGGCACCTGTGGTGGCCCGGGCGGGGCTGGGGGGATCCATTGTCTCCAGCAGAGGAAGGCGAGACCAGAGAAAACGTCAAACCTTTGTCCTCCAGAGGAGCCTCACTGTTCCTCTCAGGCCACATGGAAGACCCCCGGACGGCAGCGCAAGCCTTGGGGTTTGTCACCCCTGTTGTAGTGGCTTGTCCTGTCAGTGTTGTAGAGGTTCTTTGGTTAGGCTGTTTCCTATTGGCTTGTTTGGCAGTTCCTTGATTTGGGGTATTGTTTACATCTTGATTGTTGGTCTGATGTTAATCTTGGAGTTAATTTATGATCATCCGCGTGCTGGTTGCTGATGGGGAGGTGTTTTGGTCTTTTTTGTTCCGTATGGTGACTGCCTCTTTTGCACAGCAAGTAGATGTTGTTTATGTCTATGTGTCCGTTGATGGCTAATTTGTCAGTGGCAGTCTTCTAGAAATTCCCTAGCATTTTTGGGGGGGATTTGGCTTGGTTTAGGCTGGCCACAATTTCCCAGGTTAAGTCTGTCCACCTGTTGTGAAATTAGTTTTCATCATGTCTTCTGATAGTCGACCGATTCTCCAAAGCATCAGATAGCAGGACAAGAAGCAACAGGTGGAAGATCATTAGATCCAACCTAGAACTAAAGAGAAATTTCCAGAGAGTGAGAACAATTAATCCATGGAATGACTTACCTCCAGAAGTTAGGGGGACCCCATCACTGGAGGTATTCAAGAACAAACTGGACAGCCAATTCTTTGGAATGGTATAAGATCTGCTTGAGCAGGGAGGTTGGATTAGAAGACTCCCCAAGGTCGCTTCCAACCTTGTTCTTCTTTGCTCTATGTTCTAAAAGACAGATTCCTTTCTAAGTGCATCCGGGAATGAGGTCAAAAATGGTGTTAAATAAATATTTGGAGGCTATATCAACTCCAGAGCCCAAAGCAGGTGGTACTACGATGTCAAACTCATGGCGTCACGTTGCTGTCACGTGACGTTTCATGATGTTTTTCCCATTCGCAGAGCTGGGGTAGGCATGGCCTACACATGATGCATCCACCCCGTGGGCCACCAGTTTAACATCCTTGCCCTAAAGCAATATTTCTTGAACCTGGCTGCTTTAAGGTATATGGACTTCAACTCCCAGAATTCAATTCAACTCCCGTGGCTAACTAGGGTTGACTAACTCATAAGGTTAATATTCTCCAACTCTAATATTGACCTAACTTAACTCAAGGGGTTGAGTAATTCACAACTACCGTACTTCCCATAGATAATCGAATTCAACTACTATAATTGGTTGGGGAATTCTAGGAGTTGAACTCCACACCTCTTAAAGAGGCCAACATTGAGAAACACTGGCCTAAAATAGATAGGGTCTATCTATGGCTGAAAAGGGGCACAGTGGCTCAGTGGCTAAGATGCTGAGCTTGTCGATCGAAAAGTCGGCAGTTCGGCGGTTCGAATCCCTAGTGCCGTGTAATGGGGTGAGCTCCTGTGACTTGTCCCAGCTTCTGCCAACCTAGCAGTTCGAAAGCACGTAAAAAAATGCAAGTAGAAAAACAAGGGACCACCTTTGGTGGGAAGGGAACAGCGTTCTGTGCGCCTTTGGTGTTTAGTCATGCTGGCCACATGACCATGGAGATGTCTTCGTACAGCGCTGGCTCTTCGGTTTTGAAACGGAGATGAGCAACGCCCCCTAGAGTCAGGAATGACTAGCACATACGTGCGAGAGGAACCTTTACCTTTACCTATCTATGGCTGAGCTGTAATCTTAAGTGTGCCAATTGTTTTGAGGGGGAAACGAGTGTTTATTCTTACACAAAGGTAGAATCACATTACAGAAGGATGCTCAGATCCAAGGACTGAGGTAGCAATCCTTGCTGTACCTCATTTCTTTCTCATTCACCTCTTATCTCCTCAGGGATTATATCTTTCTTCATATTCCACCCCTGGCCTCGGTTTCAAATTATTTAGGAAAGAAGGAACTTTGTTAATTAGGGTTTCGAGTCGCGTTTTGTGCCGTTTCCATGGCAACCTCTCGGCACAGCAGCTGGGCTGTGAACTGCTTTGCATTTGCAACAGGATTCAGAAAGCGTGCTTTACTCAGTGGCTACTCCCTTAGTAATCCCGACACGGTTTTTGGGGAGAATGTACCAAGGTGTATCCGATATAACAGGTAATGGTTGCATTAAACCCCCTACCTTTTATACTATGCAGGTATAATATGTATTAGTATATAGTATATAGCAAAATATACTATCCTACTGCTGTGGCTGTGCAAATATTTAGATCTAAGACCAGTGAAAGAGAACCTGAGTCACTTCTTTGAGTGAAGTCTACTAATTGAATCACTAAATCGATCCGATGCACTGGATCTTGAACTGATTGTCTGAATGCAGCACACAGAGAAATGTTTTAATGCATCCAATCAATTAGAGAGTAGTCCTGGACTTCCAACAGTTTGTTTAGTGACCAAAGTCATAATGGCACTGAAAAAAGTGACTTATGACTAGGATTCACACTTACAACTCTTGGCAGCATCTCCACGGTCATGTGATCAAAATTCAGGCACTTGGAAATTGGTTCGTATTTATGACCATCGCAGTGTCCTGGGCAGTGGTGGGTTCCCCATGCGCAACCTCCGCACATGTGCCCAGCCTTGAAAACGTGGCTAAATAGGATGTCTTTATGCTGGGGCTGGCAGGCGGGCAGGCCCACCTGCGATCTGTGCTACCGATTCGCCCAAATCGGTACAAACCGGCTGAATGCAAACATTGGTCCCGGGGTCACGTGATCCCCTTTTGCGACCTTCTGACAAGCAAAGTCAATGGGGAAGCCACATTCACTTAACAACCGTGTGTGACTAACTTAGCCTCTGCAGTGATTCACTTAACAACTGTGCCAGGAAAAGTCATAAATGGAGTAAAACACACTTAACATTATGTGTTTAAGAGGCGGTATTCAGCCGGTTCTGATCGGTTCAGGCGAACCGGTAACTCCAAAGATCAGCTGGCCTCGCCCACCGGGCCCTGCCCTATCCTGTCCTTTATTTCCTGTTTTCTAGTTCATCTCAATCACGCGGCACAGCTGATTTCCCCCCCTTGCCATTCTACTTACCGTTGCTGACTTGAAAGGCAAGCAGCTGAGCTTCTAAATGCTCCATTTTCAGTGCTGCATGCAAGCACTTTAGGCGCGTGTGCATGCGCAAAGCACGTACCCACCGAAACGGTTGTTAAACCGGCAACATCCCACCACTGATCCTGAAGCTGAAGCTCAAATACGTTGGCCATCAAGTGAGAAGAGAGGACTCCTTGGAGAAGCCCTGATGTTGGGGGAAGATGGAAGGCCAAAGGAGACAGGGACAGCAGAGCAGGAGATGGTTAGACAGGGTCATTGACACAATGATCCTGAATTTGGACAAACTTGAGGAGACAGTGGAGGACAGGGGGTATGAAGAATCAAACACAACTTAGCAACCTAACAATTCTCTCTCTCTCTCTCTCTCTCTTTCTCTCTCTCTCTCTCACACACACACACATATATATATGTCTTTGGTTATTCGGGTTTTCTCCCGCGTAAAATTGGAAGTGTCTTGGCGACGTTTTGATGAAGTCTCATTCGTCATCTTCAGGCTGGTGTTTACAGCTTCGTGCTTCTAGGAGCAATGTGTGATCGCAGCCAGAAGCACGAAGCTGTAAACACCAGCCTGAAGATGACGAATGAGACTTCGTCGAAATGTCGCCAAGACACTTCCAATTTTACGCAGGAGAAAACCCGAATAACCAAAGACCTACATACAAACACCTGCGAAAACCTCAGAAAACACACATATATATATTCTGTGTATGTGTATGTGTGTGTGTGTGTGTGTGTGTATATGTAGGTCTTTGGTTATTCGGGTTTTCTCCCGCGTAAAATTGGAAGTGTCTTGGCGACGTTTTGAAGTCTCATTTGTCATCTTCAGGCTTCAACCGTGCTTCTGGGAGCAATGTGTGACTGCAGCTGTTTCTTCCTTTTAACTGCTAGTGGGGTTTGAACTGATTGGGTGGGAGCTTGGCTGTGCTCTGATTGGATGGGGTTTTTGTGCTCTGATTGGCTGGGATGTGTCCTGTTTGGGTGGGGGCTTGGTTGTGCTCAGATTAATCTGAATTGCAGGGGGATTTGAGCTGGTGAGCTGCATTGCTGTTGTTTGGCTTCGTGTTCGTGGTCGTGCTACATCTTCATAGTGGGTGTCAGTCTGCTGCATGTATGGATTGGAGGGGTTTGAAATGGCTAATGTTGCAGCTGCGGTCTGGCTTCTGGTCCTTGGTCGTGCTTCATGATCAGTGTGGGTTTGGGTCTGCTTTCTGGGTGGATGTGTGGTGGTGACATCCTGTGTGGACCTCGTGAGTGTGGGTCTGGTGTCATTCCTCGTGTTAGGGACTCGTTTGTCAATAAGGGCGGGTTTCCAAATGGCTGGTAGGCGGGAGGTGTCATCTCGTTTGTTCATGCTGTGTGGGCGTTTTTCTATCTCGATGGCTTCTCTGATTATTCTGTTGTTAAAGTGTTCAGTTTTGGAGATAGTTCTGGTCTTTTTAAAGTCAATCTGAGCACAACCAAGCCCCCACCCAAATAGGACACCCCCCCAGCCAATCAGAGCACAAAAAAAACCCCATCCAATCAGATCACAGCCAAGCTCCCACCCAATCAGTTCAAACCCCGATTAGCAGTTAAAAAGGAAGAAACAGCTGCAATCACACATTGCTCCCAGAAGCACGAAGCTGAAGCCTGAAGATGATGAATGAGACTTCGTCGAAACGTCGCCAAGATACTTCCAATTTTACGCGGGAGAAAACCCGAATAACCAAAGACCTACATACAAACATCTGCAAAAACCTCAGAAAACAAATACACACACACACACACACACACACAACACAGACACATACACACACACTCCATTCGTCTTCCATTGTTCGTCTCTTCCATTCAGCCTGCGGTAGAATAGAATATCCATTTCTGTGTCTGGTCCACGTCTTTAATTCTCCACATGCATTGAGATTGATCTTTTCAATGTCACTTGAAGAATGTGACTTTGTAACCACGGGGAAATGGCAGAAGCCTAGCTAGAAACACAGAGATGGGAAGAACTGGTTTTGCATACTGAAGCAAACCCTAACCCTGAATTAAGAACGCAAGAATGAATTCATGATAAACTCATGAGGGTATCTTCTCCCCACCTCCCTGTTTGTATAAGTAATGGAATGGACATGGTGAACTCTTTTGTTGTATCCTCGTTTGAAAGTGGCTTTTGTGGGCATTGTGTCAAAAATTTCAAGATGGGTGGCAAATCAAAGCTGTTACATTAAGGGGGTCAACCTATTTTCCAAAGCACCCAAAGTGTTGTGTCTTGCCCGCTCTCACCGCAGCCGGGGTCTGCTTATCTGCTTCCGAACGCTGAAGAATGTCCTCCCGGCCCCAGCCCTAGCTCCATGCCCAGACAGGCTGAGGAGGGGGCATCTCCCGGCCCCAGCCCTGGCTCCATGCCCAAGCAGGCTGCAGAGGAGGGAGCACCCCCCGGCCCCAGCCCTGGCTCCATGCCCAGGCAAACGGAGTGCTAGACCTCCCTCCTCCACAGCATGTGAGCCTGAGGAAAGTTTATTTCAACAGCTGCTGATTGGAGTGACCCTCATCAGAAGACTGGATAGGCGGAGGCAACAGAAGGAAGGAGGCAGGCCTTAATGAGTGCTGAGTCATGGAGCCACACCCCATGGCCTATATAAAGGATCTGCTTTCTGGCAGTCTCTGAGTCAGGCAAAGTCGAACTTATCTTGCTGAAGTCACTTTCTGGTCTCCTGCCTGCTCTGAGGACTTTGCTAGGACTTTGGGCAGAGCTGCAGAGGCAAGCCTGATTCGGATTTCCCTGACCCGGCCGTCAGCGGAGGAGTGGGACATGACACAAAGGCAAGACGAGAAATAACAGATGGAAGCTAATCAAAGAGAGATCCAACCAAGGATTAAGGAGAAATTTCCCGACAGGGAGAACAATTAATGAATGGAATGGCTTGCCTTCAGAAATTGTAGGTGCTCCATTACTGGAAGCTTTTAAGAAGAGACTGGACCTGTCTGCTTGAGCAAAAGGTTAAACCAGAAGCCCTCCAAGGTTTCTTCCAGCTCTGATAGTCTATGTGCTAAAAAGTTTCAGGAACTTTGACAAACCCATTGAAGATTTGCTGGTTTCAAACAGAAAATGCTAGATTTGTTGTTAGTTGTGAAGTCGTGTCTGACTCATCACAACCCCATGGACAACATTCCTCCAGGCCTTCCTGTCCTCTACCATCCTCTGGAGTCCATTTAAGCTTACGCCAACTGCTTTGGTGACTCCATCCAGCCACCTCATCCTCTGTTGTCCCCTTCTTCTTTTGTCCTCAATCTTTCCCAGCATTCGGCTCTTCTCCGGTGAGTCCTTCCTTCTCATTAGGTGGCCAAAGTATTTGAGTTTCATCTTTAGGATCTGGCCTTCTAAAGAACAGTCAGGGTTGATCTCCTGTAGGACTGACCGGTTGGATCGCCTTGTAGTCCAAGGGACTCACAGGAGTCTTCTCCAGCACCAGAGTTCAAAGGCCTCAATACTTTGGCGCTCAGCCTTCCTTATGGTCCAACTTTCACAGCCATACATTGCAACTGGGAACACCATAGCTTTGACTATGCACACTTTTGTTGGCAGAGTGATGTCTCTGCTTTTTAGTATACTAATGCTAGATTGCAGGAGAGTTACTCTGGGTATCCAAGAAGAGGTGTTTTTTTTTTCTCCTTCATTTTCCTATGAATCGAGGTCACAACATGTCCTCTTTTTTTCTCTCCAATAAATAGCAATAAAACTTCTTTGATAATGTTTTCCCCCTGATGCCAATGAACCTTCTGAAATTCAAAGGAGGCTAACAGTTGGTGAACATGGTAAATGTGACTCATTTAAATTTCCAAGAGTAAGCAAGAAGGAATTTTGATTTAACACCTCTGGCAAAAATAGGCACAATTCACTGCTCACTTGTCTGAATCAATAATGAGGTTTCTTTCTCTTTTTTTTTGGTTTTTCCTTCTGAAAGGATCCCTAAGAGCAATTAATTTGGGGGCTGTTTCCAGAATGACTGTTTGGTGATTGCTGCCTGCAGAAGCAACATCCTGTTTTCAAAAAAGGCAGTTGGACCTTCCTGATGGGTTAAAGTTACTCGCTTGCGGAATAGAATAGAATAGAATAGAATAACAGAGTTGGAAGGGACCTTGGAGGTCTTCTAGTCCAACCCACTGCTGAGGCAGGAAACCCTACACCACTTCAGACAAATGGTTATCCAACATCTTTTTAAAAGCTTCCAGTGTTGGAGCATCCACAACTTCTGGAGGCAAGTTGTTCCACTGATTAATTGTTTCCACTGTCAGTAAATTTCTCCTCAGTTCTAAGTTGCTTGTCTCATTGACTACCGCATTTTTCGGAGTATTTATTTATTTATTTATTTATTTATTTATTTATTTATTTATTATTTATTTATTTATTTATTTACATTTATATCCCGCCCTTTTCCGAAGACTCAGGGCGGCTTACAGTGTATAAGGCAATAGTTTCATTCTATTTGTATATTTACAAAGTCAACTTATTGCCCCCCCAACAATCTGGGTCCTCATTTTACCTACCTTAGAAAGGATGGAAGGCTGAGTCAACCTTGGGCCGGGCTTGAACCTGCAGTAATTGCAGGCTGCTGTGTTCTAATAACAGGCTTCTTACCAGCCTGAGCTACCACGGCCCGTATAAGACGTGCCTTAGTTTTTGGGGAGAAAATAAGAAACAAGCTGATTGGCAGGTGGATTGGCCTCCTGGAATACCCCCAATCAGCTGTTCCCAGAGGTGAATTTTAGAAACAGGTTCCTTGGTTGTGAGCTCTGTGCCTTGCTTTTTTTTGCTTTTTTTCCTGCCCCTGAAAGCCTCCGAAACAGAGCTTCAGAAAAAAAGCCTCTGAAGCTCTGTTTGGGGGCTTTTTTTCTGAAGCTCTGTTTGGAGGCTTTTTTTCTGAAGCTCTGTTTGGGGGTTTCATTTCTGAAGCTTCTTTTCTGATGTTTTTTTCAGTCTCTGAAACCTCCATTTGAGAAGCTGGGCAGGGCTACATTCAGAGTATAAGACGCACCCAGATTTTCACCCTCTTTTTTTGGGGAAAATGGGTGCATCTTATACTCTGAAAAATACGGTAGTTTCCACCTATTGCTTCTTATTCTGCCTTCAGGTGCTTTGGAGAATAGCTTGACTGCCTCTTCTTTGTGGCAGCCCCTGAGATATTGGAACACAGCTATCATGTCTCCCCTAGTCCTTCTTTTCATTAAACTAGACATACCCAGTTCCTGCAACCGTTCTTCATATGTTTTATCCTCCAGTCCCCTAATTGTCTTTGTTGCTCTTCTCTGCACTCTTTCTAGAGTCTCAACATCTTTTTTACATCGTGGCGACCAAAACTGGATGCAGTATTCAAGTGTGGCTTTCTCAAGGCATTATAAAGTGGTATTAACACTTCACGTGATCTTGATTCTATCCCTTTGTTAATGCAGCCTAGAACTGTGTTGGCTTTTTTGGCAGCTGCTCCCCACGGCTGGCTCATATTTAAGTGATTGTCTACTAGGACACCAAGATCCCTGTCACAGTTACTACTATTGAGTGAGGTGCCACATATACAGCACCTGTGTACCTTGTTTTTCTTGCCTAAATGTAGAACCTTTATTTATTTATTTATTTATTTATTCACATTTTTATACCGCCCTATCTCCCAAGGGACTCAGGGCGGTTTACAGCCTGATAAAAAACATACATATAGATACAGAATAAAACATCAATTAAAAAACTTATTAAATAAGGCCGGATATTTAAAATAGCAATAAAAGTAATAAAACCCCAGTTAAAACCAAATTCAAAATTTAAAATTCTAATCCAGTCCTGCGCAAATAAACAGATGTGTTTTAAGCTCGTGGCGAAAGGTTCGAAGGTCCAGAAGTTGGCAAAGTCCTGGGGGAAGTTCGTTCCAGAGGGTGGGAGCCCCCACAGAAAAGGCCCTTCCCCAGGGTGTCGCCAGTCGGCACTGCCTGGCCGACGGCACCCTGAGGAGTCCTTCCCTGTGAGAGCACACGGGTCGGTGGGAGGCAATCGGTGGCAGCAGACGGTCCCGTAAGTAACCCGGCCCTATGCCATGGAGCGCTTTGAAGATAGTTACCAAAACCTTGAAGCGCACCCGGAAGGCCACAGGTAGCCAGTGCAGTCTGCGCAGGAGAGGTGTCACATGGGAGCCACGAGGGGCTCCCTCTATCACCCGTGCAGCCGCATTCTGGACCAACTGGAGCCTCCGAGTGCTCCTCAAGGGGAGCCCCATGTAGAGAGCATTGCAGTAAACCATCCTTTTTTCACCATTGAATTTCATTTTGTTAGATAACGCCCAATGTAGTAGTCTGTCAAGATCCTTCTGTATCTTGAGCCTAATTGATTGTGGGAAAGTTTTAGAAGAAACCAACCAAGTTTTTTAAATGATGTCTGGGTATTAACTCCTGCATTGATTTCTGAAAAACCTTTTTCAACCATTTCGGACTCCGTCTCAACATCAAGAAAACTGAGAGACTGTCACCACTCCTGGAATGCTTCAAATCAGTGGAGAAAACCTAAAGAAGGTGGACATTTTTCGGTATCTCCAAGGCAATGGCAACATCAATGGCAAGGTGTACGGATGGGTGAATGCAGCCTGGATGCATTGGTGAGATGTCACTGGTGTGTTATGTGACAGTCGCATGCCAACCCCTCTTAAATCTAAGTGTTATAAGACAACCAGAGGTGGGTTTCAGCAGGTTCTGACCAGTCCTGGAGAACCGGTAGCGGAAATTTTGAGTAGTTTGGAGAACCGGTAGTAAAAATTCTGACTGGCCCCAGCTCCCATCTATTCTCTGCCCCCCGAGTCCCAGCTGATCGGGAGGAAATGGGGATTTTGCAGTAACCTTCCCCTGGATTGGGGAGGGAATGGAGATTTTACAGTATCCTTCCCCTGCTATGCTAATGAAGCCACGCCCACCAAGCCATGCCCACAGAACCGGTAGTAAAAAAATTTGAAACCCACTACTGAAGACAACCATCCACTCTGTTGCACTGTATGGCACTGAATGCTGGGTAGCAACAACAGGGACCAAAAGCTATCTCCATGCCATGGAAATGCAAATATTCCCTTCTTAACCACATCACAAATAACACTATTCGACAGCATTTTGGTGTGGCATCAATTATAGAGAAGATGAGAGAAGGCTGGCTCCGCCCTTTATGGACATGGCCAGAGAGCAGCACCTTCCACCATGGCCAAGACTGCCTACCAACTAGAAGTTAATGGCTGGTGACTTTGCGGGTGCCCAATACAGAGATGGCAAGACACCATCAACAAAGATATGCAAACTGTGGGCCTGCGCCCTGGAGACGCAACTGACTGGGCAAACTGACATTCAAGGATCCGAAAAGCAGACCTTGTACTTGTGGGAATATACTAGGAAGAAGAAAATAGAAGGAGGAGGAGGAGGAGGAGGAGGAGGAGGAGGAGGAGGAGGAGGAGAAGAAGAAGAAGAAGAAGAAGAAGGATGAGGAGGAGAAGGAGGAGGAGAAGAAGAAGAAGAAGTAGTAGTAGTAGTAGTAGTAGTAGTAGTAGTAGAAGAAGAAGAAGAAGAAGAAGAAGAAGAAGAAGAAGAAGAAGAAGAAGAAGAAGAAGAAGTAGTAGTAGTAGTAGTAGTAGTAGTAGTAGTAGTAGTAGTAGTAGTAGTAGTAGTAGTAGTAGTAG
>NC_080546.1:8293519-8296019 GCF_028640845.1 Ahaetulla prasina | reverse complement strand
CCAGGGCCATTGAGAAGTGAGGAGCAGACTCCAGAGCCTCCAGAGACCAAGAGTAGTGAGGCAGAGGAATAGGAGGAGCCTGTTCCTAATGCACACATGAGAAGAGCTGCCAGAAGGTAAGAGCAGCTCAAGCAAAGAGGACGATTCGGGAGTAGAGCCAAGAGATGATTGGCCCCTCCCATAAGGCTTAAAACAGACCAGCACCAGTGTTTCAGCTTTGCCAGAAAACAACATTGTAGCTGCATCTTCTGCTTCATCTTCTGCTTCGCATACCTCTTTGTTTTTGTGGCTACTGGATGTTTGCCAGGAAGGGCCTTTGGCAGTTTGCCTAATTGGACCAAGGTTTGTGAGATAACTGAGGAATTTGTGTTGGGAGGCATTTGTTTTACTTTGAGTTGAACGACGCTGGGAATGAAGAAATTCCCAGCTGTTCGAATAAAGTTTGTTTTTCCACGGACTAAGTTTATTACTACATACTTGGGCCTGGGTCATAACAGCAAGGTCTCAAAAGGGGATCATGTGACCCAGGGATATTGCAACTGTCCTAAATACATGCCAGTTGCCAAGTGTCTGGATTTTGATCATGTGACCCTGCAATGGTCATAAGTGTGAAAAGTGATCACTTTTTTTCAGGGAACAGATGTAACTTTGAACAGTCACTAAATGAAATCTTGTAAGTTTGGAACATTTATACTCAGGACTTTGGGTCAGTTTCAAAGGATTACAATGTTAGTTTTTAGAGGTTGCACAGCTACAGTACAGGCGGTACTGTTAGGAAGAAATATCCTTCTGGGTTCAGTTCCAAGAGGGGAAAAAGATACTGGATTCATGTAAGTTGCTTGAAAAGAAGGTTTATTGATGAAATTAATCAAGGAGAGAAGCAACCTAGAAGAACTAAGGAGAAATTTCCTGACAGTTAAAACAATTAATCAGTGGAACGACTTGCCTCCAGAAGTTGTGGATGATCCAACACTGGAAGTTTTTAAGAAGAGGTTGAATAACCATTTGAATAGAATAGAATAGAATAGAATAGAATAGAATAGAATTGAATTTTTTATTGGCCAAGTGTGATTGGACACCCAAGGAATTTGTCTTGGTGCATATGCTCTCAGTGTACATAAAAGAAAAGATACGTTCATCAAGGTACAACATTTACAACACAAATGATGGTCAATATATCAATATAAATCATAAGGATTGCCAGCAACAAAGTTACAGTCATACAGTCATAAGTGGAAAGAGATTGGTGATGGGAACGATGAGAAGACTAATAGTAGTGCAGATTTAATAAATAGTTTGACTTCCGGGTGGCTCCACCTCTTCGCTGAGCCCCTAATTAAAGGGGCTCCGCACTGAACATCGTAAAAGCCAGGAAAAGCCGGCTTTAATCTTTTTCCCTGGATGAAAGGGGAAAGATAAGAGCAGCAGGAAATGTTGGTAGACCTCCCCAGAGGCTTTGTTTTAATTAAGCAGAGCCTCGAAGGGTCGACGGGTCCCATAAATATTCCTGCCCTCCGACTTCAGTGCGTGCCTGCAAAAGCAGGAAAAGAAGAAAGTGTCCATCTCTGCTAATTGTCTTATCTTTATGGATCTCTTTAAGCAGACAGAATGAGTGCCAGCGGACAATTATTGGATTGCAAGTATTTTTGATTTCCTGACTTCTACCTTTTAAAAAAGAGAAACTTTTTTTCCTTTGTTTTAATTGACTCTTAAAGATGGCGCCTGAACGGGAGTGAAAGTGACGAATGGAATTTCAAACAGTCTGTGCAACTAAGAAGATAAGAAATGTTATGTGTGGATTTTAATGAAGTGAACTGAGCTCTCCTATACTTAAAGGGAAAGAAGTTTCTAGACTTATATTTTGTAAATTTTAAAACTGAAATGGCTACTAAACCACCTAAGACTGGGGGCAGAAGGGTTCTGAACCAGCTTTAGAAGATCTGATTAAAGAGCAAGGAAAGTGTCTGAAGAAAGATTTAAGGAGATTATGGATAATAATGAGAAAATAAGAGAAGAAATAAGAGAATAATAAAAAATAAGAGAAGATATCTTGATGGCTTTTCAAGGTTTGGCAAAAAGACTGGAGGTGGTGGAGGAGGAGGTGCAAGAAATTGTTCAGTCAAATCAACAAATAGAAAATAGAATGGGGGGAATGCAAATCAAATTGGATAAAAATGAAGATCAAGTGGTGGTGATGCAGTATAGAATGATGGAAGGAGCTCTGAGAATTAGGGGTTTGAATGAGGAGAAAGGGGAAGATTTAAAAATTTTTTTATCAGAAGCTCTGGCAGAATTTATTGAACTTGATCCACAAGAGGTTGCTTATCAAATTGAGAAAATTTATAGAGTTAATTCTTGGATTGCTAGGCAAAAGAAACTTCCTAGAGACATTGTGGTTTATTTTTTGAAAAGAACAGTGAGGAATCAAATTTTGCAAGTTGCTTTTCAGAAAAACTTGAAAATAGGGGAACAGGAGTTGAAGGTTTTGAAAGAGATTCCT